>NC_056522.1:365516116-365554558 GCF_019175285.1 Sceloporus undulatus | reverse complement strand
GAAGGAAGGAAGGAAGGAAGGAAGGAAGGAAGGAAGGAAGGAAGGAAAACTATTTTGTAAGTTACCAAGTTCAGTAGATAAATTGTGGTCCCACAAAACTGGTCCTATGATCAAACACTGTTGCTCATCACATTAGATGGTGGCTCTCAGCTAGCCACTACTGAATGAAGTATTTGCTTCCTACTGCTATTGTCACTGCCAACTAAGCCAACCTGGATCCCCATTAGCATGGGAGGAAGCCTATAAATGGATACTCTATTGTGGGTTCTTGCAAAATTTGGAACAGATGATTGTGGTAAGAATCCAGCAGGATTCCCTAATGCAAGCCATACAACCAAGGAAATTGTCGTCTGGCCATTTTGGCATGACGAGACTACACTCTGAACTGTCTTGAGAAAATATCAGCTCTCCCATAAGGCCCAAATGCTAACGGTTGTGTGTGCATTTGTGACTTCCTTTGATATTTTGTACAGATTAGAAACATGATTTGTGTAAAACTGATTTCTGAAAGTAAGTACAGGCTGCTTTCTTAGGAGCTACTCTTAGGATTTTCCCATAGGACAGCCCCAAGATTTACTGTAAGAGAAATCAAATTCCTTCCCATCTCTTCTGCAATATTTATCATATTTTCCAGAGCAACTCAGGAAATGCTCACATTTTTCAAAGGAGAATCATCCCTCGTCTGATCTGATGAGGGGATGTCTAATCAAGGGTTATTTCCCTAATTGTGACTGAAATTCAGAGGATTGGAGAAGTCCTGAAACACTGCCATAGCCCTGAAAAATATAGCAACACACCTGGCCTTGGCATAGATGGACATAGGCAAGTTCAGCATATTCAGAAGTAATGTTTATTGGATTTTTCTGTGGTTGTCCTTTGTCCTAGGACAGGGCTGAGGAATCATCACCCTCTAAGATGTTGATGAACTAATGCTCCCACTGTCTCCCACATTGGCGACACTAACTCAGGCTGAAGAGAACTATAATTCACCATTTGTTTTTGTTTTTTTAAATTAGATTTTTATTATTTATAAAAAAACATATCAAACAGGTATCAAACAGGGAAAGGGGATTTGGATAAACAAATAACCACCAAAAACAAATATACAAATATACATAACATACTTACATACCAAAAAAGAAACATAAAATTACTTCCTATCTCTTATTCTGAATATTTTTTCTTTAACTATTTTTAATTCAAACTTTCCATGCTTATAAAACCCTTTTATCACCCTTGTTGATTACATATATTGCTATTAAATTGTTATATTTTTTACCATTAACTTTTCCTTTTTTGATCGTTCTCCTTATCTGCGTTCATTACCATTTATAATCTGTTACTCTTTATTCCCTCTCACCACCGTTATTTTTATAAGATATATTATACATACTATTCCAATCACTTTATTCCAAGATATTTTTCTAGTGGATTCCATTCTTCTAAAAACCTTTTGTTGCTTTGATCCCTGAGCAGATATGTGAGTTTGTCAGCCGTCATCATATCAAAGATCTTTTCTTTCCAATCGTTTAGAGTTGGGCTTTCTTTACTCTTCCATTTTTTCGCAAATATCATTCTTGCAGCCACAATTAAGTAGAACAGGAGTTTCCCATATCTTTTTTCTATTTCACTGTCCTCTAATATATTCAACAGATAAATAGTTGGTTCCATTCTTATTTTTATCTCTAAAACCTTTTCCAATTCTTGATTAATCATTTTCCAAAATTTCCTGGCTCTTTCACATTCCCACCACATGTGATGAAAAGTCCCAAGTTTTGAGGAACAGTGCCAACATTCCTTGTTTGTGTATTTGTAAATTTTGGATAATTTCATTGGTGAGAGGTACCACCTAAATTGAAGTTTGTAATAATTTTCTTTTATATCGTAACTCAAAGTGTATTTTAATATTGTTTTCCAATTTTTTTCCCATTGGGCTAACATTATTGGTTTTTTAACATCCTGGGCCCAGTTAATCATATATTGTTTTATAGTTTCATCGTCCATCACATATTTTAATAGCAGTTTGTACAATTTGGAGATTAAGTGATCTGTATTATGTTTAATCAATTTGCTGAATTCGGTTTCTTCTTTCTCAATCCTTTGTAATTTCATATCTATCTTATATCTTTCAAATATTTGACGGTACAAGTACCAATTGCAGTCATAACCTTGATCTTTTAATTCTTCCATACACTTCATTCTTGCTGAACCTTTTTCGTAGAGTATTAATTCCTTATATGTTATCCAGTCTTTGCCTTTCATTCTTTCTCTCCTGAAAAAAACCTCATTAGTCGACGTCCAATTTGGAATTTCTCCTACCAAAAATCTTCTGTATTTTTGCCAAATTTTTAAAAGAGATTTTCTTATATAGTGATTCTGAAATTCTTTATTTGTTTTAACTTTGTCATATATCAGGTAACCGTGCCAGCCATTTACATTGTCAAATCCTTCTAACTGCAGCAATTTTTCATCTTTTAGTTGTATCCATTCTTTGATAGCGGCCACGCCACACACGTGATAATATACTTTAAAATTGGGTAGTGCCAATCTTCCATTTTCTTTACTGTCTTGTAATGTTTTTAATCTGACTCTTGCTTTCTTTTTCTTCCATATAAAAGTATTGATTTCTTTTTCCCAGATTTTGAATGGTTTATCATTGGCAATTATTGGAAGTGCTTGAAATAAGAATAACAGTTTAGGGGTAACATTCTTTTAATTGTTGATATTCTCCCAAGCCAGGATAGATTTAACTTATTCCATTTGTCTAGGTCTCTTTTTATTTCTTGCCCCGTTTTTTTCATAATTGTTTTTGTACAATTCTGAATTTTTGCTTGTAATTTGTACACCCAAATATCTTACCTTGAGAACTATAATTCGCCATTTGGAGGTGCCTCCTTTCCCTTAGCTGCATTTTAAGAGATTGTCAATGAACAAAAAGGCATCTTTTTAACATACAAGAGAAGTGTGCCTTTAGTGTGAATCCGGGAATATGTATTCCAAGTAGTAAAACTTGGGAAATGTTGATGCACAACATTCACATGTGTTACATCCTTCAGTTGCACACTATGTAGGAAAAGTATATTTAATAATCATAAGTGACTTCAGATTAATAGTTCAAATGAGAACCTTCTGTCTAGTTCCATATAAATTCATTTCAGAAACCCACTCACTCTTCATTACACAAACATATAATATCCCACACAGTGGTTAACAACAACTCGGGTCTATAAATACAATGAGGTTTGATGAACTCAGCTTTCAGGAAATAAATTTCCAAGGACTTATACTTTGTTCCAAGTGGTGATCTTATGCTGCTTTTAAATAATCAGGCTGCACCTTTCCTCTTGCAATGATATATTTATAATGGTTTAGCTCTATTTCCTCAGCATGTAACACACACACTCTTTGAAGCATAAAAATCATAAATGATTAACCTATTTGATTTCTTCCAAATGACAGAAATACGCTTTTCCATGTATGTTTGTAAAATAACAAAAAGCATGAGGTCATCATCTGCTTGAAATCAGAGAGCTTTTTCCTGGTAGGATTCAAGGATTGTCAGCCAACTTGGTTATTGATAGATGGTTTTGCCCTGCAACGATTGCTAATCATTCTCCATTTGCTATGTGCCCAAAAACCTTGAGGACAATATAGACTTAAAAGCTTGTGCTGTGTGTTGTCTTTCTCTAATGTGTGTAGGTTGCCTCGGGTCTACAGTGAATGATTCTGAAAGAGCAGAGGAAAATAATATTAAATGTGGGTGGTTGTTATTTTGGTTTAACACAATGAGTTGATGCTTTACTACTCAAAAATATGTCTTTACTCAAAGAGATAGTCTTTACTCAAAGAGATAAAGATACATTAGATAGCTCTCTAGAGATGACAGTATTAGAGAACACCCACCTACCCCTACAGCTGGATCAGACCAACCATTAATCTCACTCAGTAGCTTACTTCTTACAGAAACTAACTACATACTCTGTTTTGCCAAAAATAAGACATACCCATAAAATAAGATGTAGCTGGATTTCTAAGCATTTGCGCAATATAAGCCATACCCCAAAAATAAGACATAGTGATAGGCCTGGCGCGGAACAGAAGCGGGCAGGAAGGGAGCGGAAAGATTGGGGCCAATGGTTCTAAAGGAAATGGAGTTGCAAGAAATTCAGGATGGAATTCTGGGTTTGCAGGGTTATGACGATGTTCCAGAAGATGACGACTTAACTATGGTGCAGTACAAACCGGCAGGGAAATGCCGGCCCTTTTGGCTGCTCAGCATTGCCAGGGCAACCAAACCATGCAGCACAGACATGCAACCAAGAAGAAGTCGCCTACAATGGCTTCTTCTTTGCAGCATAGTAAGGGTTGCGACACAGCCCTTATGACACTGCTTCCGCTAAAAGATGTGTGGGTACTCAGACACCCACATGTCATCTCTACATCCCCCGTGTCAGCAGTGCCATGCAATAGTGGCGCCACCCAGACGTAGTAGGGCTCGGGAGCATGTGGTTGGTGCGCACTCCCAAGCCCTACTATCATCACCAGGACATTGCTTCTTGGCGGTGTGTATCAGGCCTATATTTGAATAAATGTAGATTGTTGTACCATACTTAATAAAAATAAGACATTCCCTGAAAATAAGCCATAGTGTGTCTTCTTGAGGAAAAGAAAAGGTAAGACAGTATCTTATTTTCGGGGAAACATGGTACCATGCACTCCATCTGTTCCAGTTTGATAGGGGCAGCCCTGGTTAAGCCTCTGCTACCCCACTTTTGCCTCTGCTTTTAAAATGTCCTGGTTTCTTTCTACTCCTCTTGCTTTCTCCCTTCAGTCTCAGCTCATTTAAATTGCTGCAAATAGAGATTAAAATGAAAAGTAGTTTTCACTCAATTAATTCAGCAAGGGGGGGTGGAATCCTAATCTTCTCACTAGCCTCAGGCTTTCCTAAACTCAATACATACATCCCAGGATTTCTCTTCTTAAACAGTATTGTATGATCTACTCTGATAACTTTTGCCCTTTTGTTGCCTGACCACACCCTTTTGATCACACAGGTTGCTTGGTCATGCATAAATTTTCATGTATGAAGTATTGGAGAGTATGAGATGCTTCCAAAATTTCCATAAAGAAAACTTTGTAGGCTGTCTCCTCATCACACTATATGAGCAATGGGGTATTCCAGCCTTTGTCTGGTGGAACAGAATGGATTAAGACTTCTAGTAACTTGCAGCACAGTGAAAATGAAGGTGCACATTCTATGTTTCATAATTTTACAAATCCACTGCTTCATTGCAGAAATGTAACAAAACCTGTTATTGAATTTTACAAAGATGTGCATGTGCAAATGGCAAAAGTGCTCCAATGTACACTGGGCACTTCTGATGGGCACTGGACACTTGTGAAACACACCAGGCACTCCTGTTATGCTCCAGCCCTTCCTAGCCAGCACCCATTGCATTATGTTCGCCATGATGTATTAGTTACGCCACCATTACACAATGGATGCCCATACATTGTTACTGACATAGCTGCTCTTAGGCGATATGGATATTGCAACATTATTCAATTCAATTTTGTCTAAATGTGAGACCATTTATGAAGAAGTAAGTCCCAAACAGAATGCCAAACCTTATTTTACATAATTAAAAAAACAATTAACAAGCACATAATTTAAACAGTTTAAAACGCATGTATGCTGTCGCTGGAGAGCTGAGAAATGGAGAGAATGAGATGCCCTCTGTCCTTCAGTATCAGGGCCAGCATTACAGATAGTCATGATCAAGCATCTGCTGAGGACTCACATTTTCAACTGATGCAGTGGATTCCATCTGCATTCCATCTTGGGCATAGTCCTCATCTACACCATGGAAAACTTCATATTAGTTCTGACCTAGACAATAGTGGTAGTGATGAAAAGGGGTAATATGTGCCATTGCCTGCTTTGTTCACTATCACAGAAGTGATAGTGATGAGGATGAACAATAGGAGGAGAACCATCAGATATAGGCAATGGCAGTCAGAGGACGCTACAAATGTAATTGTTCAAGAATTCAATCCCTGAAGCAACAACAGGTAATTTTGCAATTTTCTTCCTGCTGCAAGGACGTTTTTGAAAACTGCACAGTTTTTGAAGACTATTCACAGTTTCAGACTTATTGTGCACAAAATCTGCATGGAGTATATGTCAGATTTTTACTTAATAAACTCCAAACATGGGCAGAGGAAAATGACAGCATAACAGAAGAACAGGCAGGGTTTTGTACGGTAGAAGCACAACCAACCAACATTTTGTGCTTTGCCATTTAATTCAAAAAAGTCTAATGAAATCAAAAAGAAGCCAGTATGTGGCAGTGTTGTGTGATAAGTATCACCAAAGACATTTTCCTCTCCAAATTGGAATGAGCCATCTACAATGTGCAGCGATTACCCTACAGTGACAGTCTACAAATTCATGGTCAATAGAGAGCTGATGATAGGAGTGTGTGAGAAGGTCAAACCATGGAGTTCCTTTTAAGGATTTGCCCAATTCTACACCTCCCAGACTGAACACAGAATTGGATGGCACGTGTGACCAGAAACTACACATTTACATGCTTACAATGCATCTGTGAAAGGGGGGAATGTATTAAAAAAACAGACACATATTTATTTTATTTTTTAAATTTATACCCTGGTTTTCTCCCTGCATGGGACCCTAAACAGCTTTGTTGCTGTTGTGTGCCTTCAAGGTCTTTCTGACTTATGGCAACCCTAAGGTGAACCTACAAATGAGTTTCCTTGGCATGTTTCTTTAGAGGTGGGTTGCCATTGCCTTTCTCTGAGGCTGAAAGAGTGCGACTTGCCCAAAGTCACCCAGAGGGTTTACATGGCTGAGCCAGGATTCGATCTCTGGTCTCCAAAGTCATTGCCCAATGCTCAAACTACTACACCATGCTGGCTCTTGTTTTAAAACAAAAATGAAGCTAAAAATTTACAAAGGTTAAAAAATGAAGCAAAACAACAGTTCTGTTTATAAAAACACATGGTTAAAACTGTTTGGAATGCATTAAAACATAATTGAAAAGATAAAAGTACACCACACAGCTTTCAAATATCTCTCTGCCATGTGATTTAAGAATGGAAGGTCTGTCTAAATTAAAAGCTCTTTGTCTGCCGGTGTAAAGAAAGCAGGATGGTGGAAAGGTCTGCCAGAAGTCCCATGGAAGAGAGGTCCGTAGCCTGGGAGCAACCACTGAGAAAGCTGTGTTCTCACCAAACATGCCTATGATGGTAATGGGATTGAGAAAAAAAGCCCTCACCTGAAGATATGAAAACTCTTTGAACCCCATTTTGGGAGAAAGGTGGATTATAAATCTCCTAAATAAATAAATACTCAGGCTGGTTCATATAGAGCAATGGTTCCAAAACTTTTCCATGACCCACAGCCCTAGGAAATGTTTGATTATTGTTCACACCCCCTACAAATAGATATCACATTTGAAGATGAAGAAGTCTTATTTCTAGTTTTTAACCACAAATTGAACCCCATACAATATTGCGTGTGAACAAATTAAAATTTAAAAATAAGCTTTTAACTCAGTGTATAAAATGCAAATCAAAATTGAGCAATTAGATTCTCATTTATTCTGAAAAATAATTGTAAACAGTAAAATCACTCTCACTTATGAATAATAAATAAATAAAATATTTATTTATAGCCTGCCTTTCCACAGATCAAGGCGGGTTACAAAAAGTGCCATTACAAGATAAAAACACAATAGCACAGCAAATATACATTAAAATAGCAAAACATCGAATACAATCAAACAATGTAACAATATTCAGCTAGCTTAGGATGTACAACAACAAAAACAGTGAGGGAGAAGAAAGGAGGCTAGAAAAGGAACAATTAGGGGAAAGCTTGTTGGAACAGGAAGGTTTTTAGCTCCTTCCTGAACCGGTCAAGGGAGGTGGCCGAGCGGAGCTCACCGGGAAGCGAGTTTCCAGAGCTGAGGGGCCGAGATGGAAAAGGCTCTATGCGTTGTTGTGGCATATTTCGAGTCTGGAACTCTCAGCAGATAAAATTCAGTTAATTCTATGCTATTGCTTCTTGTTTGTGATTTTGTCAAAACATGGAATGTTTTTGTGGGCTGCAATCCTCAGGTCTGCCTGTGGATTCAGGCAATTTCCAGATTTTGTCTTGACTGAAAAATAGGTACCTTTGTCACACCCCCTGAAATTCCACCCTTTGTTGGGAACCCCTGATATAAGGTAATTCCTGGGTGTATATTTTAAGTCTAAAAAACACAATACTACTACTACTACTACTACTAATAATAATAATAAGTTTTATTTATAAGCCGCTATTCCGTGTTGATCATACAGGTAAAAATTGCAATATCAAACTGCAAAATACAATGGCAGTATGTGTCCATTAATGCATCCACTTGAAAAAATTAAAACGAAATAAATAAAATATATTAAAAGATTCTTTGTTAGCCTTCAGTTCTAAAAGCCTGTCTGAATAAAATGTCTTTGCCAACCAACAGAAGGACAGCAATGAGGGATCTATTCTAGTGTCCCTGTGGAGGATGTTCCAAAGTCTAGGAGCAAACCACTAGGAGCACTGAGAAGGCCTGCTTCTATCAGCCATACTTGTGAAGGTAGCCTCTCCTATGGATCCCAGAATCTAGGCAGGCTCATGTTGAGAGATGTGATCTGTCAGCCTAGATCTAGCCCACTAGTGAACAATTGTATAGGTTCAGTGTCCTGTGTGTGCATGTGTGTATTCCTTCAAGTCATCTGTCAGTTTGCCTGAACTTGTCCATTTATGGTGACCCCATGAATTTCATAACATTTTCTCAGGCAAGGAATACTCAGAGGTGGTTTTGCCAGTCCTTTCTTCTGAAATATAACCCACGGTGCCTGTTATTCATTGGTGGTCTCCCATCCAAGTAGTAACCAGAGCTGAACCTGCTTAGTTTCCAAGATCAGATGGGAGCTGGTGCCTTTAGGATATCTAGGCTGATTTCTAGTACCCTGGGACCAGAACGTAATAAGAAGTTGTGCTTCTAGAACAGAAGTGTTTTCACCCTAGTATTCCCTTTAGCCTAAGGACTGGAGAAGAAGGGCTAGACTCTGAGACTCAGAAAAAAGCTCTGAGATTTGGGTATCCTAATCTAGTGATTGCACTGCAGCCTCCTGGAGATAAAACATAGAGGCAGACACTTCTCCTATGTCATCATACAGTGGCAGTCGGTAGCGTCACATATCAAACAACTCCACCAGCCTCAGCTGATGCAAACTGAATATTTGTGTACAAATTTGTTTTCCAATCCATCAGGATAACGATGTCGAGTACGGCTGTTGTCTACCCAGCATATGTATAATTAGCATTTTATAAAGTCTTCTCCATGCCTTTTTCTTTTCTCATTCTTTTCCTAATACCAGCTGGAATCCAGAAACTTGTTTACATCAGCGTGCATAATTTGGTAGACTGAAATCCGGAAGAAACAAAAGGAAACTTCATAAAAGGAACAAAGACAATGGCCCAATATATATGCAGGGAAACAAACATTTGCATCATATGCTGACTGTATAGGCATTTAATGTAACATCAGAATTGAGCTTCTCTGCTTTTTAACCTTAGATTAATTCAGTGCTCTGCCATGTGAACTGGATTATTCTGCCATGCAGATGCAGCCACAGGCAATGGTGGCGTGACTAATGCATCATGATGCAATGGGTTTTTTCTTGGCAGAATTGGCTTTTCTTCCTCTGAGGCTAACAGAATGTGACTTGCCAAAGGGCACCCATGCATTTCCATGGCTGAGTGGGGATTCAAACCCTGGTCAAACCATTACACCACATTGGCTCTCTCCTTCAATTTCTACAATAAAATAATTCTACAAACCTTGGTTATGCCAATAACTTCCTTTAGTTTTTTTATTGTTCTAGATTTGGTGTCGTTTCTGTTGCGACTCACCTCTTCACTTTGGTTTCAATGAGTGACAAAATATTTTCATTGTAAATACACCCAAGCTACAGTGTTGGTGTTTTTAAAAACAGTTTCTACTATATCTCAGTCTTTCAGTTGTTCTGTGCATCATTTCCCTGTCCTAAATAATCATTTTGACTCCAAGTTTGTTCCCACTGAACCTTGAAACACTCTCCCTGAATGGAAAATCTTGCATCCATTTTGATAGAAAACACTAAGATATGTCTGTGCCAGGAGGCAAGTACTCAGGCAATTGGTAATTAGGTAATTAGGCAAAGGGTAATTAGAATGTGTAAAAGTATCTCACATTTGTGGTTTGTAAATACAAGCAAACAGCCAAAGAAATGCATCCGGGATTTAAACAGTTGTTCAGTACTATCAAAATACAACCTGGAATACATCTGGCCATTAATTTGGGTTCCATTGCTAACCCATAAATGCAATCTGAAATACAGATCATTATCTTCTGGAACACTAGAAAACACAGATAAATTTCTTCTGTTTGTAGGAAATGTTGTGCTGCTTGACCTCTGGGGGCAAAACAAGATTTATATAAATAGAATTTCTGTTTCTGCCAGCTTGCTTGTCCTGGAGAGATATGTGTAAATAAGAGATCAAAGATCTATACAAACATCTAACATAAAACTGACAGCCTGCAAAGGCACAGCTGCTTCCTTGGGAGTTTCACAGTGATGTGACTTACGAACCAAGGGGAGATACAGTGTCTTTTTTTTTAACCCTTTAGCAAAGTTTAAGAGCCAGCATGTTATAGTGGTTTGAGTGCTGGACTCTGGAGACCATCCTCATTCAGCCATGGAAATTCAGTGGATGATCTCAGGCAGGTCAAACTCTCTCAAAGTGGAAAACAAAGGCAAGCACCCTCAGAACAAATCTTGCCAAGAAAATGCTGGGATAAATTTGCCTTAAGATTGCCATAAGTCAGAAATGACTTGAAGGCACACAACAGCACCAGCAGCAACAACAACAATTGCAACCAAAGTTTTCCCTGCCAGAGGTTCTCTCTATATTCTCCCCCCCCCCCCCCCCCCCCCTCAATCTCATGTTACTCAACTTTGCAAAATCATCCTCTTGCTTGGCCTTCTTTTTTAATTACTATAATTTGATACTGGGGGTATGATCAGAGACTAGTATGTGCCCATGGCATGTTCACATTCTCAGAATAGCGAAGACCTACAAAGAGGACTAACCTAATATGCCAAATAAACCTAAATACAATTGTAAGGATGAACCTGTTGACCATAAATCAAAGTCCATGTTGAGGTAATAATCTTTGTTGCTGTTTGCCTTCAAGTCGTTTCCAAGTTATGTCAATCCTAAGCCAAACATATCATGGGGTTTTTTTTAGCAAGATTTGGTCAGAGATGACAGTTAAAACTGCTTTTAACTGGTATTTTTTTAGCATATTTTTGTTTAAAAATAAAGGTTTGATTTAATTGTGTTCTAACTTGGTATTGAAAGCCTTTTAGTCATATTGTGTTTTCGACAGCTTGTAGGCTGCCATGGATCCCATGCTGGGAGAAAGGCGGGATAAACATTAAAAAATTAAATAAATGCCCTTTACATCCATAATAAATATCTGCAGGGTTTTTTTTTTAAATGACAGGAGGAACTTCCTGACAGTAAGGGCTGTTCAACAGTAGAATGCACTCCCTCGGAGGGTGATAGAGTCTCCTTCCTTGGAGGTCTTTAAACAGAGGCTGGATGGCCATCTGTCAGGGATGCTTTGATTTGGATTTCCTGCATGGCAGGGGGTTGGACTGGATGGCCCTAGTGGTCTCTTCCAACTCTACGATTCTATGATTCTATGATTCTATGAATTAGTCCATTTCATGACAAAAAAAGAAAGGCAGGGAGGAATCTAGTGGCACTTTTAAGACTTCCTGGTTTATTTTAGCATGAGCTTATGCAAATGTCAATCTACAGCAATAGCATTTACATTTCTATACTGCTTAATAGGGAACTCAGCATTCTCTAAGTGGGTTACAATCTGTAAGCCAATTGCCCCCAGCAAGCCGGGTACTCATTTTACCAACTTATGAAAAGGTGGAAGGCTGAGTCAACCTTGGAGACCTGGGATCAATCTCACAACATTGTGGCTGCAGTACTAGCATTTAACCACTGCACCGCCAGGGCTTCTTGGTATCTGTGAGGTTTGGTTCCAGGGCCCACCCACCACCATTGGATACCAAAATTTGTAGATGCTCAAGTCCCATGAAATACAATGGCATAATAAAATGATGATGCTTATATAGAATGGCAAACCAAGGTTTGCTATTTTGAATGTATACTTTTTAAAATATTTTCAACCCATGGATGCTTGAATCCATGGATAAAGAATCTGTGTATACAGAGAGTCAACTATACTTCTTCAGACGGATTCATTCCACAAATTCCATGAAAGCTAAAATAAACTGGTTAGTCTTAATGGTGCCACTAGATTCTTTCCCCATGCCTTCTTTATACTGTATCACAACAGGTGGACTCTCACAATACTAAAAATATATTGTTATGAAGGACAACCCTTGATGAAGATGTCAAGCATGATAGATTAAAATTCTACCACAGTTGCACAGGGATAGCTGTAATTTCTGACTTACGATGAGTCTATGGTGAAATTGTCATGGGCTTTTCTTGGCAAGATTGCCATTTTCTCAGGGTGAATTTCCATGGCCGAACAAGGATTTGGATCCTGGTGTTTGAGTGTCTTATTCCAACATTCAAAGCACTACACAATTTATGGCCCTGATGTTACTCATAAACAAAGCCATGGCTTTGAAAATCTCCTGGAAAATACCAAAATTATTGCCAGAACGTTCAATCAGTTTTTCTTAAGGGCAAGAATTCTGCATTCACTCTGAACGGCATTTTTCTTGCAGTTAAATTTCAGCGACAATTATAGCAGATAAAAATCCTGAAATCTAGGAGCACTTATTTTGTTCAGACATTTTATTTGTTTGCTCCCAGGGTCTCCTTAGCCAGCTTTGTCAATTCAAAGCTAGTATAGAACATGTGGGAGAGAAATAAAAGTCCAGCAGCAAGTTATTGATGGCTTTATCAGTATGAAATACTCACAATGCATCGCATACATGCTTAGCGTGTAATACTGACAATAAATATGATAATAGTTGTCACACATCAGTGAGAGAAATTTTGAGCTTCCAAAGCACAAAATAAATTGCATTTCCCTTTACATATCCAGTGCAATGGATGGCACAAAGATGGTAGAACAAACCAACCATTTTGACATGTTTACAAGGCTTTTAAATCATGAAAGGGGTTATTGCGATGGTGAAAAGATTGGGAAAATGTTCTTTTTTTCATTCAGGGCACATTCCGCTTGAAGAGGCAGACTTTTTAATTTACATTTGTTATAAGTGCCCATCAGCCTAAAGCATTCTCTTACATCAAAGGAGAGGAAAACCTCTCCCTTTTTTTCTACACTGGCCTAGAGATCCTAAAGAGGCCTGCTTTATTGTATACCAACTTCTCATCTCATATGAAGCCTGTGACTTGAGGGAAGAGTCCTGTACTGCATATACTCATCTGTACATATAGACTTTTTAATCAAAACAACTGACCCCAAAAACCTGAGTAAGGCGTGTTACAGAACGCCCATTTGGGGCGGCCTGTATCCGGCCATTTCCCCGCTGGATCGGGGCCTCAGCTGCCACAGCGGCAGCCACTGAGGCCCCGATCCGCCGCTTTCCAGGCCATGGGGAAGTGGCAAAAGGCCGCTTCCCCACGGCCTGGAAAGGGGTGTCCTTAAGGCTTCATGCCCCAAGGACACCTGACAGTGGCGGGGACGCTGAGAAAGGGGCTGCTTGGCCCCTTTCTGCTTTGCGTCGCTGGCGCATCCGTCTGAAGGCTGTGCCAGCGACACAAACCTGGAAGAAGCTCCAAGATGGATCTCCTTCTGGCTACTCGGAAAGGGCGCCCAGGCACCCTCATGCAGCGCCGGGACGTCACTTCTGCACCACCCTGTTTGGAAGTGGCGCGGTGGTGACGTCCCCATGGCGGCACTCATGTAGAATGGGCACCGCCATTTTGTACGTCCCCAGGACGTATTAGGGTTAGGGCGTCCGGAATGGACGCCCTTTCCTAACCCTAGTACATCCTGGGGATGTACTTTACGCCCATCTGTAACGGGCCCAAGTTTGTCCATGGGCCAGTGTAAGTACTTTAACTTAACTCTTTTCAAAGTAGGAGCCATACCCTTTTTTGGAGTAGAATGACAGGATCCATCCCAGGAGACCATAAAAGAAGCACTGACCTTGCTCTACTCTCTCTTCTGTTACATTGCTTCCAAACTTTTTGAATGACTGAGTGGAAAAATAATGGCATTCTTTTTCCTTTGCTTTGTTTGCCTTTGCTTTATCCTTTACATCCTTTGTTACCTGGTGCTAAGTTTTACTCTCAACGTATCCATGGGTTATATCAAAAACCATAATTTTGGCCCCAAAATCTGCCCTAGACTTATACATGATGTCAATTTATACACAAGTACTGTATATACGGTAGTTCAGAGGTTGAACTGATTGCTTTCCATGCTTCAAGGCTGACAGTAGGATCTCGTGTTGTATTCAAGCATTGTGAACTACCATTGTGCTGTCTTTTTTAAAAATAGAATCTAATTAGCAATGGAGAAGAATTTCATTTTGGTTTTGGACCTGTAAAAAGAATTAACCCTAATGTGCATATTTCTTCATATTGTTATATTCTTTTAACATTGTAAGCCACTTTGATTGTTTTTACAAAAAGCAGGGTAGAAATAAAAGTTTTATTGATTTGTTTATTATTTAGATTCAGGATGGAAATGATTTACATTTACTTTTTTGTTGTTTTTTCATTAATATCTAAGTAGGGATGGTAAATCTCAATTTTTCCAATTCAAACAAAAATTAAGAAAATTGAAACAAATTTTCATCATGTAGCTTCAGGATATTCTTAAATTTAGACTGAATTTGCATGTTTTACTTCTACATCACCAATATATTCCTGATGCAAACATATGGAGACTTCTTGAGGAATCTATTGTTCTCTGCCTACAAAGAGGCCTGTGATCTCACTGGAATGGAGACATACCAGATTGCAAAAGAGGGGTCCCTGTTGAGATGCAAATGGAGTTTAAATTTCCTGGACTTCGAAAATCTCCCTATTTCCACATGGCCAGAAGAAGGAGGAACCTGCCTGCAAAAGATATCCTCCCCATCATAACATCTTTTTAAAGGACTGAAACAACATGCAGGCATCTGACTAACATCTCCAATTGTTTTTGTTTTGTTTTGTTTTGTTTGTTCCTCCTGTTTGATTTGTAATATCTTGACTGATGAAGAAGCCCATGGAGCTTCGAAAGCTTGCAACAAATATATTGTGCATTTCAGTTGGCCAATAAAGGTTTCACTGATGGATTTTTGTATGCATTTTGGTAAAAGTTTACCATCTCCTCTGGACATATTTCAGCTTCTCAACATCCTTCTTAAATTATGCTGCCCATAAATGGACACAGTATTCCAGGTGAGATCTGACCAAAGCAGATTAGAGTGCTACTATAACTTCCCTCGATCTATACACAATACTCCTATTGATGCAGTCTAGAGTCACATTGGCTTTTTAAGCTGTTGCCTCACACTGTCGACTCATGTTTAGCTTGTGATCTATTAAGACTCATAGATCTCTTTCATGTGTACTCTTGTCAAACCAGGTGTCACCCATCCTATATTTCTGTATTTCATTTTTTTTCTGCCTAAATGTAGTACCTTACATTTCTTCCTTTTGACAATAGGTTTGTTAGTTTTGGCCCAGCTCTCCCACCTGTTAAGGTTATTTTGACTCTGATCCTATCTTCTGGGGTATTAGCCATCTCTCCTAGTTCGGTATCTTCTTCAGCCTATGAAAGGATAGCAAGGAGGGTGCCAGTCTAACTTCTCTAAGGAAGGAGATCCAAAGCCTGGGAGAGCCACTGAAAATGCCTGCTTCTGTGTTGCCACCAGATGTAACTGTGAGGGTGGTGGAACAGAGAAAAGCTTCCCCAGGAGATCTCAAGGCACAGGCAGACTCACATACTGTATGTACAGTAGATATGTGACCTGGATCTGGGCTATACTGGGCTCTGTAGGTCATAAGCATTACTTTGAATTGTGCCCAGAAACAGATTTGCAACCAGTGGAGCTGTTACAAGGATGCTATACCAGTAGGCTTAACAAATCTTCTTTTGCTATAACTAAACAGTCTTAACATGAGAACATCATAGTTTATGGGGGGAAAGGTAGATGCTATGTAACTCCCTTGCTAATAGAGCTTCACCAGTCCATTTTCAGGCACAGTTACAAAGTGCTTATCATGACCTATAAAGCTTGGGTGCAGACTATCTGAAAAAAATCATATTTCCCTATGTGAGCTTGCCCAAGCTTTAAGATATTTTGAGAGAGGCTTTTCTCTTTCCCACCATGACAGGTTGTTTATGGGATATAGCAGAGCCTTCTTGGTGGCTGCTCTCACACTGTGGAACCCACTCACAACAGAAGCTAGATTGGCCGACTCTGTGATTTCTTTTTGCCAGCAGGCAAAGACCTTTATATTTGAACAGGTCTTTATCTAGGTGTAGCTGAATGCCACATTGGGTACTTACCACGAAAGAGCATTCTGGGTTGTAGGGAGGAGGAATTGACACAACTTGGGCTTCTCCATCACACCTAGTGTCAGGCAGGAAGAACAACATAGGTCCAAAACATATTGTTGAAATAATCCAGTCTGAGATCTCTTTAACTGCCCTGGATCATTGCTAGGGGTTCCTGGGAACTGTAATTTATTGTGGCACCAGAGCACCCTGTTGCAGAAAGCTAAATGTCTCACAAAACTATAGTTCCCAAGCACTGAGCTAGGGCAGTAAAAATGGTCTCAAACTGGATTATTTCTGCAGTGTGCTTCAGAACATAGTTTCCCAATAGCTGAAGGCAAACTTTGATGATTTTTCCCATTCAGCCATAATTTGGGATCAATTTGAAGAAATTGGGTTCCTTTATTTTTAAAGAGATATGCAACTCTGCTTAACTCAGGCTTGCATCCTTCCGAGGTCGCTAAAATGAGTACCCAGACTGTTGGGGGCAAATTAGCTTACTTGCTAATTAGCTTACTTGCTGTTCACCGCTATGATCTTTGGAATAGCGGTATATAAATAAAACAAATTATTATTATTATTATTATTATTATTATTAAATCAGGTCTGCTCGGCTCAGTGTAACTGTGGCTTTTTCACATGGTAGACTAAAACTAGCAAAACTAAATCATAACCCATCATATTATATCTAGGTGTCATTCATTAACTAAACTAGAAACAAAGGATATTTTGTTTTTAAAAGAGGTAGGATGTAAGAGATGAATATTCAAGAAGGGATGCAAATTAATAGATATGGCTATTGCTTTTTCAATCAGACTTCTGTCTTTGCTGATGAATAGAGATGCGAGATCAGAACACAGAGGAGCCCCTCTTGGGGATCATAATGGCAGAGGCCTGGGGGGAGGAGGTACAGCAGCAGCAGAAGAAGCAGCTGTGTATTGTTCTTCAGTGACAAGGAGAGAGTCCAGGAGTGGCCCCTTGACTGACAGCATCGAAGGCAATTCATTGATCAGGAAGTCTTGGCGTGAGGCTTTGAACACATCTAATTATCATCGTGCAAAGTACGATGACCCAGTGGGGATTCTAAACCTCGGGGCAGGAAGGAGAGGAATGGGAAGGTGCCTGTGAAACATCTGTCTCTCCCCCAAATGCATCACTTTCTAATTTGGAACATGGCTTGGATATCGAAGCCAAAAAACCCTGCAGTGATAATGGTCACCAGAGCCCAGCAAATGCCACCTGTCCTTGTCCAGCTATGCAGGTGCTGTTTCATCTTCAGCCGACACATAAGTGCAAGAAAAGAGAATCATGCAGCATAATGCTCAAGCACCTCTCCTTTGTGATGTGATGAGTCTATGCTTCTCTCTCTGGCATATAATGAGTTGGGCTTCTGGATAGCACACCAGTGGCTGGTTACTTTTCCTTGAAGCAAATGTGTCATTGGGCCAATAGATGGGATAGCTATGCCCATTGCACAACATTCTGCAGTGGGCCCTTGGTATCCACTGGGATTTGGTTCCAGGACCCCCATAGATACTAAAATCCTTGACAAATAAGCTTTATCTTATGCAAAGTATGATGGAAATCACTCCTCCCTACCCAGGGTCACACAGTATATATATATCCAACTGTCTTCCATACGAGCATTCTCTGAAGATGCCAGCCACAGATGCTGGCGAAACATCAGGAAGAAACTTTTCTGGAACATGGCCACATAGCCTGAAAAACCCACAAAAAATCATCCAAAAATAGCTTCACTTACAGATTATTTGCTTATAATCAATTATCTGGCATAACAGGCAAGAGAGAGATGAAGAAGAAGAGGAATTGTGTGCTTACATGCATCAGCAGAGACTTTGGCAAGGAATCCAGGTAGCAAAGGAGTTGATAATCAGTTATTAAGGAATCACCTAGTTAACCTAAATGAATTCATATCTGCAGGGCCAGATGAACGACATCCCAGAGTACTGAAGGAACTTGCTGATATACTTGCAGAGCCACATCATTTTTCAGAAATCTTGAAAAACAGGCACGGTACCATAGGACTGGAGATAAGCGAACTCTCTGTCTCTCTCTTCAAAAAAAAGGCAAAACAAACAAACAAAAGATCCAGGAAACAACAGGTCAATTCTGTACCAGGTAGAATATCAGAATGAATTATACAGGAATACAGATTGGTGATAATCTAGCATGGGTTTGTCAAGAAAAATCCTGCCAAACTAACCTTATATCTCTTTTTAAATCAGATATCTAGTTTAGTGGATGGTGGGAATATTGTGGATGTAATTTGCCTGCATTTTAGAAAATCATTTTATGTTCCCCCATTATATTTTGACTAGTAAACTGACTAAATAAGGAATAGATAGGAAAACTGACTAAATAAAGGAATAGATAGAAGGAAAGAAAAAACTTTTTCCAACCAATTGTGGGAAACTGTCTGGCATCTATAGTTTTTTGTGGGTTTTTCTGGCTGTGTGGCCACATTCTGGAAGAATTCCACACAGCCTGAAAAAACAACAGAACACCATTCTCAAAGAATTTTCATCAGTGTCTGTGCTTCAGACTTTAAGGAGGTCTCAAGTGGAGTGCTGTGGGATTCTGTCCTCGGGCCAGTGCTCCTCTATATTAAAAATCCTTATCAAATTTTTAGATGATACAAAACTGGAAAGGGCAGTTAACATACTGGAACAGAATTCAAAAGTATTCTGATAAATTAGAAAACTGGGCTGAAACTAATAACATGAAATTCAGTGGAGACAAATGCAACATTCTACATTTACAAAAACAAAATGAACAGGGATGGGATGATACAGTTGATAGACATAGCTGAATTCATCTAAAAAATCAGTACAGAAAGGGATCTTGTAGCACCTCTGAGACTCTAAGGCAGTGGTTCTCAACCTTCCTAATGCCATGACCCTTTAATACAGTTCCTCATGTTGTGGTGACCCCCAATCATAAAATTATTTTCGTCTCAGCTCCTAAGACCATCAGAAATATATGTTTTACGATTGTCTTAGGCCACCCCTATGAAAGGGTTGTCTGAGCCCCAAAGAGGTTGTGACCCACAGGTTGAGAACCGCTGCTCTAAGGTGTTACAAGATCTCTTTTCTGGGCACCTCATTTTAAGAAGGATATAGACATGTTGGAGATATTTTGGAGAAGGACAACAAACATAAGAGATAGGGAGAGCGAAACTTATGAGGAGAGGTTGAAGGATCTGGATATGTTCAACTTGGTGAAGAGAAGACTGAGGGGTGCCATATCACATTATTTACTTGAAGGGTTTCTACAAATAGGAGGTTTCAAGCTTGTTCTCTTCTGCCTCAAGGGTAGAACAGGGTCTGTTTTTAAGTTACAGGAGGGTAGATTTTGACTGAGCATTAGAAATAACTTGTTAACAATGAAAACAGTTTGGCAATGGAAACAATGACCTAGCAAAGTGGTGGGGTCTCCTCTGGATGTTTTCAAAAAGAGTCTGGACAGCTAGCTGCTGGGGATGATGTTTCTGGTGATTCCGGACTGAACAAAGGGTTGGACCTGATGACCCATAGCTCACCTTCCAACTCTGTGAGTCTGTGATTTTATGACATGGGTGAATTATTATTACCAACACTGGATTTTTATTGAACATTTAACAAACTTCTATTATTCAGCTCTGGGATTACAGCAAAAATTGTAATGTGGTTTGAAAGAAGACTGCTGGATTATTACAATTTCTTCCTGAGAGGTTCACAAAAATATCCCTTCTAAGACTATGGTTCTATGATTCAGAAAGAGAGTATGGTTATGGTCAATACACACACACACACACACACACACACACACTAGTACACAGGAAGTCTACAAACAAGCAACCATCATGCAAAGTTGATAACTGTAACAGAAATATGGTAGAACTTAGATTTAAGTAAGAAAGGGGGAAAGCCCTTCTTACAAGTTTCTGCTCTAAGGTGTGTGTGTGTGTACAATACATAGCATATTGGTGCTTTAAATAAGAACAGCAATTTTAAAAATAAAATATTTTTATTAGCCCCCCTTCCCCTCCACACACACACATTCAGAATTAATATAGTTAGATTGAGTACTGAATGCTGCTTGCAGGGTATTCACTTGAGTCATTACCACTTATTCTTTGTAATTTTCTTCACCCTCAGGGTAGCAGTTTAACATTGTGACCCCCTTACCACCTTCCCCAAATAAAGCATTTCTGTTTCTATATAAACCTTTCAGAATATGCCCAGAACTATGATTATTCCAGTGACAAAATAGTCTCGTAAACTCAAAAAACTGAAAATCAAATTTGTTGCAATCCAGATTGTCTACAGAATAGACAGGTGGATTGTTCATACATCAAGAAAAGTTGAAGGCACACCAACTGAAAGGTCAACTGTGTATGTAATTAGCTACTACTTAAGACTTATTAATACTTAAGATAATATGTTTTGTCTTAGCATGCCTGATATATGCTATAGGTAGCAAAGGTTCCTTGCAGTTCTCCTGTGCTCCAGGCTAATCTCTCCATGCATTAATGAGACACCATTCAAAATCATAACAATTGAGTATCTAAATGTCTGCTTGGAAGGCAATGCTAGGAATGTGAAGTGCAAAGTACTTTGCCATATCCATGCAGTGTTATTTATCTATTATTGCAACCTGAATGATAAGTAGAATGTATATCTCTACTGTGGAAGATGTAAGATGGAAAGGAGAATTACCTCTGTCTGACACATCTATAGGAGAAAGCAAATTGGAATAATATCAAAATATTGGAAATATGGCCTTAGGATTGGACAACTCTACCAGCTTCAAGGGATTGTCACCAGTGTCAGTCATATCACGAAAGGTGTTATGAGTCTGCTGTCACTTTAAAGAGGTTCTTTTCTGTCTAGCTGAGTTGTAGACAGTCCAGCTGTCCTGAAATGGCTGGGACAGTCTCAATTAATCATCTGTTGCCCCATCTTTTCAGCTGCTTAAAATATCCCAGTTTCTTTCTTCTCCTCCTACTTTCTCCCTTGTCATCAGTGTTTTTCAATTACTGCAAAATGAGAGTGGAAGGGGAGCAGAGTCTTGCCTTTACCAATAGTCCCAGGCAAAAGCAAACTGCTGTAGCTCTCCTACCTTGTGTTTGTTTTCTCATTACCAACTTTTGCCATCTTTACCACATTCAGACATTGCTTGTCCACATGTGTCCTAGTTTTATCTGTAAAATGTTGGAGAATATGCATGCAGTCTAAAGTGAGCCAGCACAGCATAGTGTTTTGAGCATTAGACTATGACTCTGGGCACCAGGGTTCAAATCTCCTCTTGGCCATGGAAACCCATTGGGTGATCTGGGACAAATCACACCCTCTCAGCCTCAGAGGAAGACAAAGACAAACCCCTTCTGAACAAACTTTGCCATGAAAACCTCTAGTTTGCCTTAGGGTTCCAATTAGTCCAAAATTACTTAAAGGCACATGACAGCAACAATATAGTCCAATTACTGACCTTCATTAAAGAAAATCCTGAAGCATAGACCCACACTTCAGCTTCCCTGTCAGAGGTCAAAGTTGCAACACAGAAGATCAGCCACAACCCAGATTTATTGTATGTGCATATAGGTAGAGCATTAAGACTAACAACTACAACTCAGTGCAATTACATGCCTGCAAATACAATCTTAAGATATTATCACATGAGGCTCATTCTCATTGCAATCACGCTTGTTAAGGCAAATGTAAACATATTATTTTGTGAGCAGCCATCATCGCATATCTTGTCAATTGCACAACTGGGGCTGCTTCTGCCAGTTCAATCTCATCCACATTTCCAGTGAACCCTTTTAGACATTCCCCAAAACCTCCTTACTCAATTAGCTTCTGAAGATTCATTGTCTGTCTAGTGATATAATTTCAGTATCGGGTATTTTTGAGTCACTCTTGTGTTTAGTGCTTAGTGGCAAAGGTTCAACAAAGGCAAGTCTCTTGTAAATGTGGTTTCAGGTTTACTACAGTTGTTAATTGCAGTTCTAGCAATCTACTTGCTTGTTCCCCTCAACCTGCTTGTACTATGAGACATTGCAACACTTAGGCCCCATTCACACTATGAAAATCATCTGGGATGAATCTGGGTTGAATCCTTCTTGTTCACGCCTATCGTGAATGCACTCGATGTACTTTGGGGGGGGGGGGGGCTGACAAAAAACCTACTTAATCTTAATCTGGGATATTCAATACTGGGTTTTTTTCCCTGAGTTTTCCTGAAAGATCCGCATCGTTGGCAGTGTGAATAAGCTTCTGGATTGATTCAGATCACTCTGTATCATTGCTTCTCCTTGAAAGGAAAGGAGATGGCTCCATTTTAATCCAAAACAATGGCAAGGGTGAATAACACAGGGGTTACAATAACTCAAAAGAAATTTGCAATCCCCAAACAAAATGAGATCATACCTGATGCACATGAACACAGTTGAGTCCAGCACTCTCACCCTGAGATTCCTCCCCTTGTCTTGAGAATTGGAGAAGAGGGACCATGGTTTGGGATTTATGGGTAGGTCCTGAGATCTGGAAATCCTAATGGCCATGATGGATGGGGATTCTTTGAGATGGTCTAAAAACATCTGGAGCCCCCCCCCCCAACTATTCAGGTAGATGGGTATTCTACATTGCTTTACATTGCTTTGTTTCCCATTCACCAAGAGTTCCAAGTAGGGCACATGGCATGTGCAATTAATAATGGGGATAGTGCAAGCAATCAGCTCACACTCTGGAAGAAAGGACACAATTGAGAAAATAACTTGGTGGAGTAACTCATTAAAGTGTATAGCATTTCTAAAGTCTCTCTCCTTCCTCTCCATACCTAATTATTCTTACAGAAAAGCAATTAAGTTTAGGAGCTCTTCTTTTGTATTCTACCTGTAGTAAGTGTCTCATTTATTTCCACAAGTTGAAACCATATTCTTTATTCTTCCCACTTCTGCCGAAATACCCTATCGTCTGGCACTGGGTAATGATGTGACTCACTTGTGGTGTCTTAAACATTTGACTCATTGCACAACTGTAAGGCAAACTGTAACATACAGTCAGTCAAAGAAGCCATATGTATGGAAAGGGGGCTTCGTTCTTTAATGCTCTAAAGAGCTCCAGTTAAAATCAGCTAAAATCCCATCTGATATCTACATATGTGTCATAACCAGCTGGATTCCAAGTTCACAAAACAAGCCTTCAGTAGTTAAAACTCAGAAAACATTTATTAAGAAACTATAGATCCAGTCTGGTGACTTCCATTGTCAGAACTGACCAGCAAAAGTTAAAATTGCTTAAGTAAACTACAAACAAATTCAAATTTCAGGTGGGCTTAATTCTTATTTGTTACAATTAATAAACACATTTCTCTCTCCTTTCCCACACCATGCTTTATCCTTAGTTGTTAGAGCCAGATGCTTTCTCAAAATCATACTATTACTACTGTATATCCCAACCCTATATACCACAACATATTATGGCAGGACAAAAGCATATGCAACTCATGACAACATGAAGTGAACATGATTCTCATTCACTGGGAATGGGGAAGGGGGGGGGGGGGGGTTGCAAAAAAAAAATCTTAAAAGTGATTGTATGTGAAAATACAAATATCACCAGTTATTACAAATGGTCCTGGCTAACTGTGATTATTAGTGATGCTTTAACGTATGAGCCAAACTATAACTTGGAGATGTAACATTTGCCTTCTCTCAATCCCATGGACAAGCAGAGACTGTATGATATTTTTTCTCCTCTGGAGATGGTGAGGTACTTGCATTTCTTTTTGACAACAGTTTGCACAATTTTCAAGAAAGGTAATTGAACAATTGTGCTAAACGTCAATATTGTTGTTGTGTGCATTCAAGCTGAGTTCGACTTATGGCAGCCCTATCCCACGGTATTCTTGTTCAGAAGAGGTTTCTCTATCCATAAGGCTTGAGAGTATGTCACTTGTTGAAGTTCGAGTTGTTCCACAGCTTTCTACCAGCTGCACCAGGAAATTTAGCAGGCCATGCTGGTGAATCAAGGATACAACTTTATTTAGAGTAAGAAATTCATTTTTGTCCGCCACCCAGACAGACCAGTATCTGAAAAAGGATGGGAGCCATGAACCTTGAACTATTACATCCTAACAAAGTTTTCCAAGGTTGCCAAGCCAGTATTGCTGTGGACATTCCACGAAGCTAACAAATTCAATAGACGTTTTGTCTTTTAGGCATCAATTGATCATTTCAGTCTCCTGTACGGTAAACAACCATTCCCCAATTCTTACTACATAACCTATTCCCCAATTTCTTGATGTTCTAGAGAACAAAATGTACTATATAACCTTCACAATGTTAGTTTGTTCTTTTGGAAGAATGTCCTTAGTACCAGGATACAGAAGAAAAAGAGAAGTGAGCAAGGGTTTGTGTGAGGTTAGCACATGTAAAACCATGTTAGAGTCCCCCTTCACCTTCCTCTTAGGCTGAGAGAGTATGACTGGTCCAAAGTCATCCAGTGTGTCTCCATGGCCAAGCAGGGATTCAAATCCTAATCTTCTGCAGTCCTAGTCCTATACTCAAACCACTACATCTCTCTAGCTCTCTCTAAACTTCAAAAGCTGTGTCCACTTGTTGGAATATTTTGTTTTCTCTTGTTTTGTTCTTAAATAGAAGCATTGGATAAATTGTTTGAACCATTCCATCAATCTGCCAGCACTTTTATGTTTGCTGTTTGTGCGTGTGTTTTGCTTCACCAAAGGAAAAGGAAATAGTTAGAGCCATGCTTTAACATATTGCAAAAGACTGAATGAGGGAAAAGTAATATTTGTTGACAATGTCTGAATTAAACAGAATTTGTCCGGTATGTGCTTCAGTGTGTGAAGTGTTCTCATCTGACCAGTTTTCTGCAGAATACTCATGCCAGATGTGTTATTTTTTTCATATCAGCAGATTTTGGATGAAATGTAGTATGGACAATAATATGTATTTTCTACAAGGCTCACTACTACAAAGAAACATATGCACGTCCGTATGTAAATTGTGCTTTTCTTCTTTCTCTTTCATTTGCATCACTTTTATCATCCATCCATCACTTTCAAAAACAACATAATATTTTCCACAAGCCTACATGTAAATATCACCATACAGTTTGTGTGTAGTAGATCCTTCCCAGAGATCCATAGTGGTGTAAAGTTTGAGTGCTGGACTATGACTCCGGAGACCAGGGTTCAGTTCCTCGCTCAGCCAAGGGTGACCTTGAGCAAGTCACACACTCAGCCCCTGAAAACACTGTGATAAGGTCACCTTAGGGTTGCCATAAGTCAAAAATGACTCGAAGGCACACAACAACAACAACGATTCTTCCCAACTGATCACATGTTTTCAATTCAGACAAGGCAGTCTAGCATTGTGTGAAGGTTCTTCAGAACAAGGTAAATCCAGTATCAGCAGACTCCTTGGAAGATTTTCTGCCTTCCCCCCTCCTTGCCTTGGCCTCATAATGAAGGTAAGAACTCTCATTGAGGTTGCCAATTTCTTAGCAAGCTGTCTTCACTTTCCAAGAAAGCCTCTCTTGTCAAGAAAGGGAAAAAATGTGGAAAATTTTCACATTCATACTGAGACCTGAAAGTGAATATTTCAAACTTGCATGACCAGTTTGCTAGCTGCCAAACTGCTGAACACCAAAGAACAGTTGGAGCTTGTGCCTTCTCCCCCCCAATAAACTTTTACTATCACATAATAGTATTCCTTATTCTAATCATAATAAAAAACATCATTATTGATTATTGCCCACCTGAAAAATCACTATTGATTATTGCCCACTTGAACCAGGTTTACGTGCTTTGTTATTGTATTTACAGTAGCTGAAATTATAAATCAGGCAAGTTGTCTTTACTTGCCAAGAAAGCCTCCCTTGTCAAGAAAGGAAAAGTTGTGAATATTTTTCACATCCATACTGAGACCTGAAAGTGAATAAATTATAAATCAGGGTTGTGAGTAAATTATAAATCAGTGTAAACGATTGAATGCAGACTTACTCTTTTATTATTATGACCTGTAGCAGTATGTAAGTGGATGCACTATAGAATGCACAACAAAATGCTTTTCTTGTGTTGTGGTCATGAACTGAATGCAGCAGTTACAATTGTTCCAAGAGTAGTTCAGCAATGGAACCAATTGCCTAAAGAAGTGGTGGGATCTACTTCTCTGGATATCTTCAGAAAGAGTCTGGGCAGTTATCTGCTGGGGATGCTCTAGCTGGGGTTCCTGGATTGAGCAGGAGGGATAGACTCAATTGGCCCATGGGGCCTCTTCCAGCTCTATGATTCTATGAGTTAATTGAGTACAACCTCTTGAGTTCAAACGCAGTTTGCAGCAGCTGAAGTAACCTGAGAACAAAAACAGGAAAGCAAGAGGAGAAGAGAGAGACTGGGACATGTTAACAGTAGCTGAAAAAGTTAGATGAGAATGGATCGATTGGGACGTTCAGTGCTATTTCAGGAGAGCTGAAGGGTATGCTTAGGTAGAGTTACTATATGTCCTCCTTTCCCAGGATGCCCTCTTATTTAGAACTAAAATTCTGTCCAGGTAGATCTTTAAAATGCCCAGGTTTTCTTACAAGGTCTGGAATGGAGGAAGCAGGTAGTAGAGATCTGAGGAGGAGGAAAAGAGGTTGAAACAGGGTTAAGGAAGCCCCCAATGCAGCTACCTCAGACTTGTGGGTGTTACTAAATGCCCTACTGGCTTCCAACTGGGATGGGTTTACTTTGTTGTCACCAGGGCTAATCTCCTCCTCTGTCTTGAGAAGAAGGTTCATCAGAGAGACATAAGGGGCCTTGCCACTGTTGCTGGGACAGTGCCTGGCAACAAGGAAGGTAGGTCTGGTCTGTTATACTGACTCAACTGCAGAGCAGTTGTCCATCCTACAACAATGTGGAAATCATAGGGTGTTTAAAGTGAGTGTCATCATAGCAATTGGTGGTTTGAAGCAGTCAATCAGTAAAGGTGTCCCCCGTTTTTGCTTTTCAAAATATGCTCACCTTAGCTTTGTTAGCTCTCATTCTGTAGCACACTAGCGTAGGTCCGATACAGACGAGCATTTTGTGGCATGGCAGCGGCGATACTAGGGTTAGGGACCGTGCACCAACCCCACGGTCTCTAATCCTAGTATGGAGTGGTGACATAATAATGGTGGCATCCCGTGTACATGGGTGCCGCCATTGCGATGTAAGCACCATGCAGCATCCGCATGGTGCCATGCATTGCCTACATCACAAGTGCACCAGTGGCGCACTTGCGACATCACTCTGGTGCCGTAAAAAGAACCCAGAAATACCGCGTTATTTTACTCCAGAGAGAAGCTGCATGGTTTGGCGGCTGCGGCTACCTTCTGGAGGGAAATAGGCCGCAGGCAGGCCACCACTTTGGGGCAGTCTATACCACACCATGGTTAGTAGTTTGCCTTAGCAGTTGACAGTGAAGTAGATTTGGGTATCTAAAAGAATACCAGCTGATGTTTTCCTTTTGACACAAGTGAGGGTCCTTTAATGCATTGCTTCATCTTGACTTAGGAAAAATATATGACTATGCTGGTGCCATTCACTTCGAGCAGCATCAACACCCCACCCCAAAAGTACAGGGTACAATTTCTAGGAAGAGAACAAACAAAAGTGTTAGGCAAAAGGATCCTTCTAAAGCTTTGAAAAGCTTTAAAGGCTTCTCTGTTATGCAGATGGGACAGTGTGCCAAGCAGACCTCAACTCCACTCCAAGGCCATTGCCTAATGTATATGCTTTTCTCTCCAAGAAATGTACCCTGCCTTTTTTTTCCTGTTTAAAAGTTGGGTCCCAGACATGAGACTGACTTGAAAGTATCATGCAAGGACTTGAGACTCGACTGGAGACTTGAAGGTGGAGGACTTGAGACTTGACTTAAGACTCAGACTAAAAGACCTGAATTACAGCACAGGTAATTGAGTAGCAAATCTTGTGGCAATTTTGGCATAAAAAACATGTTTCTGGGGAAAACTGGGGGTGATAGTTGAAAGACAATTGAGCATCTGCTTGAAACCATGGCTGACCAGTGTGTGAAGCGACCTTAGGTTCATCTACACCAGCCTGAATACTTTGAATACCTGAATATTATTCTTATTCTTATGTATTCTTATTCTTATTAACCTTTATTATTAAAAGTGCTGTAAATTTACAGCGCTGTATCATACAATCTTTTTAATTGGATGGTTCCCTGCCCTCAGGCTTACAATCTAAAAAGACACGACACAGAAGAGAGAAGGGAGTGGTGGTGGGGAAGGGGCCTGTCTAGTAAGATAATACACTAGACAATTCTGGCCCAATTGCCCCAAATTCCCTCCCCTGTCACTTCCCACTATGTGATACCAGGCCGCTGTCCCACTGTGTCACCCTTTGTCATCACAGCTGGCACAAGTCACAAACTCTGAAGTCAGAAATTATAGTTCTCAAAGTTGATCACATGACTGGAGTTTTTCGGCTATGTGGCCATGTTCTAGAGAGTTTCTTCCTGACATTTTGCCAGCATCTGTGGCTGGCATCTTCAGAGAATGCTTTGCCTGGAAAAAGTGGTGTGTGTGTTTGGTGTAGTGTATACACACACACACACACTGTGTGAGCCTGGGAATGCAGGAGTGATTGCATGTGTATTGTTCTGTTGCTGATGGCGGCCTCCAGGCTGGGAGGCTAATGCAAAAGAGGATTAGTGTCTGCTATGTGGAGGTCATTATCTGCTGGGAAAGTCCCTTGACTCTGAATGGTTTCTTATTTGCATTTGCTGAGTCCTTATTTTGCTATTCCTCAGGACTGGTAGCCAAATTTTGTTCACTTTAAGGGTTTCTTCTTTCTGGTTTGAAATTATCCAGATGTTTGTGGATTTCAATGGCTTCCCTGTGATCCTGACATGGTAGTGGTTGGCATGCTCCAGAATTTCAGTGTTTTAACAACAGTATTTTATTGCCCAGGATGGTTTGTGGCATGTTCTGCTACTGCTGATTTTTCTGGCTGGCCCAGTCTGGCAGTGTCTCTCGTATTCCTTGATTCTTGTTTGGAATGCTGGTGAAATGTCAGGAAGAAACTCTTCTAGAACACATGGCCACATAGCCCAAAACACCCACAAAAAACTATGGATGCCGGCCATGAAAGCCTTTCGACTTCCACATCTTGTTGTGATCTTAGAGGATGCAATTCACACCAGCAAGAGCAGTGCTGGGTGACATAGCAGGTACAGTGTGTAGACAAGCTGGTGAGGGTTGGGTTTTTTCTGCAAAATCTGGAGGAAAAACTTTTTAAAGGCTTTTTAAAACTGGCTTAAGGGAGATCAAGGCAGATTCAGTGTGGAACTGGCCTTATGTCATAAAGGCAATCCACACTTGAATCAAGGATTGGGTCCTGCATCATGAAGATAGGCTGCCATGAGGATAGGCTCGGGATGGTTTTATTTGGCCACATAGACAAGTTTCCAGATCGAACAGGTCTGCAGGACAAATCTTCACTCAACTGCCAAGTTCATCAAATACTCTTGTCTAAGTTATATCTTTCAGTCCAACATACCTGATAGGAATACCATGAAGATAAATGGGTTGACCAAAATGCATAATGATAATATGATTTACTTATATTTCAAGAAGTCCACATCTGAAATCAAATCACTTTAATTCATTTGATTTCTAAGCTTACAGCATATGATTTTATAAGTCGCATAATCAATAAAGAGATTTAATTAGCAGCATTAAAATAATTAATTGTAAGCATAGTTAAACAGAGGTCAGATCTTTACTTCTTTCCTCATAAAATTATCCACCTGTAAATGATAATTTTTAAAGGGGAATAGCATTTTAGCCTTTTTGCCTCTGGAGTTTTAAATAGTTTCTAACATGACTGTTGCTAAACACACCTTGAATTCTCATTGTCAGAGAAAGGCGGGCTATAAATCCTTGAAATAAAAAATAAATTAAAAAGAAATAAAGCTCTTCCCCTACAGCTCACTTTACATTCCTAGCCCTGATAACATCTGTTTCCTATTCAGAAATCTCCACTATAGTTTCAACAAGAAAACATTAAAAACAGATCAATAAATTAACAGCTAATACATTAAGAGTTTTTTTTAAAGCAGCAGTTCAAGTGTGAAAGCCAGCATAAATCATTGAGACCAATTTTTCAAATCCTCCTTGAAATCTGCCATGAAGAGGAAACATTCATTTGCAAGTGGAAGACATCCAAAGATGTTCAGCTTACACTGAAAAGGCCTTGATTCTGGTACCTACTAATTTAATAGATCCTTAATTAGTATATGAAGAAAACAGAATCCATTTCAGTTTATATGTGGCTGCAGAGGCTTTTTTGCATATTGTACAGCCAGCTCTCTGTATCCATAGATTCAACCATCCACAGCTTGGAAATTTCATTCAACAACAACATACTACTACTACTACTACTACACTTATTCAAAACGCAAGTCTTGATTTTGCCATTTTATAAGGAACAACCATTTTATTCATTCCATTGTATATAATGGGACTTCAGCATCCACAGATTTTGGTATCCACAGGGGATCCCCAAACCAAACTCCAGCAGCGATACCAAGGGCCCACTGTAGTTTTGTATGTGCTTACTTATTTCTCACCTTTACTCCACAGTGTTGCAATTCACAAATGCATGATCATCATATAACTTGATGAGTTTACTGACCAATCTCTGTGGATTACATGATGATTGTCTTGTAACCAGGCTTGCCAGATTTTAGGCCTTGAATCTACCATTTTCATGGGCCATCTCTATACAGGAGATAATGGTTGCAAATTCTCTAGTTTGGGAAATTCACTGCAGGCAAGGAGGAAAGGACTCTGCAATCCCCAGCTCAACTAGCAGGGCAGCAGCTTGCTACAATTTCCACAATTTAATTTACTTGTTACTGTAATTATGCAAAGACTCATGGAGAGGCAGGCCTATGTATTTACTTAGGAGCTCGACAGGCAGGCAGCTCCGTGCCACCCCATCTTTGCCCCAAGTCGTGTTTACAGTAGCCGCACACTGCAGCACTGACGCCACCACCAAAAAGAAGCTGCCTAGAGCAGCTTCTTTTAGCAGCATCGCAAACGGAAGGAGCACCATCATGTGCCATTTCCTGCACAGTGACGCCCCGACACTGGACAACATCATCGTCATCATCATGGTGGTCCCCATGTGATGGGAAGCTGCCATGATGGTGGTGTCCATACGGACTTGGGTTCGAGAGTGTGCAGTTGATGCACACTCCCACAAACTCTAGAATCAGCGTCAGCATGCCACTTCCCTCCCGTTTGTAGCCAGCCTTAGATAGCTTTCTCCTTTGCTCTCATTCATTGTGGCACATGACTCACCCTCTGCTTTGCTCTGCATCCACCTACTGGCTAGGAGGCTAGATTATATTCCTTATCCCATTTCCCAAAAAGAGAAGGGATTATCCCCTCTTTCCCCTTGATCTGAATCACCAAATGGGAAAGTATGCTCTCTGAGCATGCCTTGCATGCCTGCATATGTATGTGTCTGAACAATAACTGTGAGCAATTGTGGTTGGTAACCAATGTATATTACCATGACACAGACTGTCCCTGTGCCTCTAGGTTTGGTGAGAACACGCTGAGAACCTGAGACCAATCAAAACTGGCAACCCACATGTAACAGAGGGTGCACTCTACACTGTAGATAATGTCAATTTGATACCACTTTAAGTGTTTGCAGCTCTTGGAATTGGTAGTTTTACAATGTCTTTAGTTCTCTGCCAAACATGGCTGGCGCCTCACAAAACTCCAAATCCCAGGGTTGTGTAGGAGGAAGAGCCGTGGCAGATTAAAGTTGCATCCAAATGCATTATTTCTACAGTGTTGATGCAATCTCAGAGAGTTACATGACGATTCTCTCTTACACAGCTCGATGTGTCATGTAACTCATTCTTCTTGATATAGGATCTTGCCCATTGTTTTATTCTTTAGTTTTGGGGCGACAGAAAAATAATGGAGAAAATTTGAAAACTAACTAGTCTGTAACAAATGCCTTGAAATCTTTGTTGACATGAGTACCACAGCATATTTTGTTTGGCTTTTACAGCCTGAGAGACTCTGCAGTCTAGGTTAAATGAAAATGAAATTTATCAAGTAGAAATAACCAGCAATTTCTTTAAATAACATTTTAGGTATATAGAGCTGAGGAGGGGATTATGGTGGTTTTATTTCACAGACCAAAGGTTTTTCCTCATATGTTTTGCTGTTTGTTAGGGAATTAAACCGTAGGGACCTAACTGGAATTAATATGCAGGTTGGTTGACAAGTAGTGAAGGGTTTCCAATGTGTGCCAGCTGCTTAATATGTAATCATACTGCATTTGAAGTTCCTATGAGAAAAGATCGATACACCAAAGATAATTATACTTTGCTGTGGGCTGTATTTAAAAGGGAAAGGGGTCCAACAGCTTGATAGACTTTAAACATCCAGATGATCTTATGAAAAGTGCACAGCTGATTGATTTTAAACATCCAGATGATCACCTGTAGCTTCTGTTAGATTATTTTTCTCCTTTGTACAAGTATTAAAGATATAAATAACTAGGAACAGTATTTCATCTGTCGCCAGAAGGGCACTTAAAGATCGGGCGGAGCTTCTGTGAGTCACATCTGTGAGTCACAAGGGGGCGGAGCTAGCAGACTAGCTTTATATATCAACTTCCAGAGCCTTCCAGAGCAGTCCAGCCAGAGAAGAGGAGAAGGAGAGGAGCTTGGCAGCCATTTTGTGGCTTGCTGATTGACCGTTGCTCATAGCTGAAGGGGCGGAGCTGTTCTGTGAGTCACATCTTGTGAGTCACAAGGGGCGGAGCTAGCGACTAGCTTTTATACCAACTTCCAGAGCGCACGGCCTAACGGCGCCCAATTTAGTTTTCTTTAACTCAAAACAACTATGCCTCAATGACATCAGGTTAGATCAGATATTGAAACAGAACCTTCCCTTTAAGTGTTGTAAGATGTCATGGCCAGCCAAGATCATCTCTCTGAGGATGAGGAGGAGGATGAGCCTCCTCCAGAGCACGGCTGATTGAGGCAACCGCCAGGTGTTTCTAGTTCTGCTCCTGCCAGGCCCAGCTGTGCTTCCCCAACCCCAGCGCCGGAGGTCCAACCAGGTCCTAGTGCGAGGAGGCACTTCTATGGGGCCACAGGGCCTAGTGGTGATTTCCAGGCGAGATGCGGAGGAATGCCTGCACGCTACCTTTTATCAAGAGAGACGGGCCGAGCGTGCTTGCAGGGCGCAGATCAGGAGATTGCAGAGAAAGACAGTTAGCAAACAGCCTCAGGTGGGCTCGCGGATAGGCTTCCTGATTTAAGTGGAAGAGAGGCTTGAGTTTGTGTAGAGTTTTTGCATGAGACTTGGTGTGATTGTTATCTGTCGCTCTCGCTCCCAGACATTGTTCCCTTGCTACCTGACCTCCAGGACCGGACCTTTGTTATCTTGGCTATTTTGGTCCCTCGGACCTTGTTTTGACACGCTGCTTTCTGGCTACTGATTTGGGCTCGTCTTTCGGCCCGCTTTGATTTCTGCAACCCCGACACGGCTTGTTTCCTCTGCTTGCCTCTTTGCCTGCTTATCCACAAGGTTTGTTTTGCCTACAGTGTTGGCTGCAAGCTTGGTTATCAGGAATAATTAAGAAGATGCTGGCAGCAAATCCCGGACATAATAAACTCTAGCCACACAATCACGCCTCCTTCCACTTAATCAGGGAATCTCTTACCTCACCTCACCTGAGGCTGGTTTGCTAACTTTCTTTCTGCAAAATCCTCTGGATCTTCCGCATGCAAGCACTCTGGCCTTCTCTCTTGATAAGAAGGTACTTGCAGGGCATGCCTCATCTCCTGATCACCCACTCGGCTGTGGCCACCATAGAAGGCCTTCCCTCCAGCCACTAGGGACCTGGTTGGACTCCTGCTCTGGGGTTGGTGGGAAGCAAAGCTGTGGCCTGGCAGAGCAGAAACCTACACCTGGCGTTGCCTCAATCAGCCCTTGCTCTGGCGGGCGGCTCATCCTCTCTCATCCTCGGAGGCTGCTCTTGGCTGGCCAGAAATAGATAGCAGCCCAGACATTCCTTTTAAAGAAGTCTTCCCAGTAAGATTGACTGTTATATTCATTACTAAAGTACTTTGCCGTACTGGGACAAACGAAGGGATCTGCTGCAGTCACTGCAACTTTGTTGGGATGTTCTCTTCTTGCCTACAGACGCACGAACTCACATGCACCAAGTGCAAGTTGGGTAGCACTCTTGGATAGAAAGTGCAGCAGCTGGAGTCCAGAGTAGCTACACTTCACCATATTAGGGAACAAGAGGATTTCCTGGACACAATAGAACTAACCATCTTGGATGAGTACCATGCAGAGGAAGATGCTAGGGTGGAAGAGATCACTTGCCAAACAGAGGAGGCAGACAGCTGGAGGAATGTCACAAAGAGAAGTAAGCCAAGAAGGAATTGTTCGGGGAGCTTGCAGCTAGAGAATCGATTCGAAGCTCTTTCCCTTATCAAGGAGGATGAAGAAGAGCAGCATGGACAGACTTCAGGGACAGAGCAGGGGAGCCTGAGAGTCCCACCCGAGGGAACAGTCACTGCTAAGCCTCGGAGGAGGCGTGTGGTCGTAGTGAGGGACTCCTTACTGAGGGGTACAGAAGCAGTGATTTGTAGGCCTGACAAGATGTCTCGAGAGGTGTGTTGTCTTCCAGGTGCAAAGATCCGGGATGTGACAGAGAGGCTGACAAGACTGGTCAAGCCTACTGACAAATACCCCTTCCTTTTGGTCCACGTGGGAACTAATGATACTGCAAGACACAGCCTGCAGAACATCAAAAGGGATTACGAGGCGCTTGGTAGGAAGCTGAAAGGAATGGATGTACAGGTTGTCATCTCGTCTCTTCTGCCAGTTGAAGGGCATGGTCCAGGAAGGGAGAGGAAAATAGCGGATGTGAACAACTGGCTTCGCAGATGGTGCCGCCGAGAAGGATTTGGATTCTTCGATCATGGGCTGCGGTTCCATGAGGAGGGACTTCTTGCAACAGACGGGTTGCATCTCACGCCAGTTGGAAGAAATGTTTTTGCCAACAGTCTGAAGAACTTGATCAGGAGGGCTTTAAACTGAGTTGCGAGGGGAAGGGAGACAATATTAAGGAAGGCGAAAGGGATGGCGAAAATAGTCAAACTGACATAGAGGAAACAAGGCAAACAGTGCAAGGACCCAACAGTGGGAGGCAAAAAAACTTGCACAGGCAGCAAGTAAAAGGGAACCATGGTCTGCGATGTCTCTACACTAATGCACAGAGCATGGGAAATAAGCAAGATGAACTCGAACTCCTAGTACAACAAAGCAAATATGATATAATAGGCATCACTGAAACCTGGTGGGATGAGTCTCATGATTGAAATGTGGAAATAGAGGGGTATAACCTTATTAAGAGAAATAGGCCAAACAGGAAAGGAGGAGGAATAGCACTATATGTCAGAGATATTTACCCCAGTGAAGAGATCCTGGACATCAATCATGGAAGCCAGGTGGAGAGCATCTGGGTAAAAATTAAAGGGGAGGGAAACAACAAGGATGTTACGGTGGGAGTCTACTACAGACCCCCAAGTCAGACTGAGGAATTGGATGATATCTTTCTAGAACAGATGACCACACAGTCAGAAAAGAGAGATGTAGTAGTGATGGGCGACTTCAACTATCCTGATATTTGCTGGAAGTCAAACTCAGCAAAATCCTCAAGGCCTAACAAATTCCTCACTTGCCTGGAAGACAATTTCATGGTCCAAAAGGTGGAAGAGGCAACAAGGGGGTCAGCTATTTTAGATCTGATCCTAACCAACAAGGATGACTTGGTTAATGGGGTGCAAGTAGTGGGATCATTAGGTAGAAGTGACCATGTTCTCCTGGAGTTTGTTATACAGAGGAAAGGAGAAGCCAGGCATAGTCAGACACGCATCCTAGACTTTAGGAGAGCGGATTTCAGTAAACTTAGAGAAGTATTGAGGGTGATTCCATGGTCAGAAATACTAAAAGATAAAGGTGTTCAGGATGGATGGGAGTTTCTCAAAAGAGAGATACTGAAGGCACAATTTCAAACAGTTCCAGTGAGAAAGAAAAATCGGAGGTGTCTCAAGAAACCAGGATGGATGACTAAGGAACTTTCAACTGAGCTAAGTTTGAAACAGAACATGTATAAGAAATGGAAAAAGGGGGAAATCACAAAAAAGGAATTCAAAGAAATAGCAGGCATGTGTAGGGGTAAAGTCAGAAAAGCTAAAGCGCAGAATGAACTCAGGCTTGCTAGAGAGGTTAAGAACAATAAAAAGGGCTTTTTTGGATATGTCCGCAGCAAAAGGAAGAAGAAGGAAACGGTAGGGCCACTGCGTGGAGAAGATGGCAAAATGCTAACAGGAGACAGAGAAAAGGCAGAGTTACTCAACACCTTCTTTGCCTCAGTCTTCTCAGAAAAGGCAAAGGGTGCTCAACCTGAGGATAATGGAGCAGAGGACAGGATAGGGGCATTTCAGCACAGAATAAGTAAAGAGATAGTAGAGGAACACCTTATTAAACTAAATGAATTTAAGTCTCCCGGACCAGATGAACTCCATCCAAGGGTATTAAAAGAACTGGCAAATGTAATATTGGAGCCATTGGCAATAATCTTTGAAAACTCCTGGAAAACAGGAGAGATCCCAGCAGACTGGCGGAGGGCAAACGTTGTCCCCATCTTCAAAAAGGGGAAAAAAGAGGATCCCAACAATTATCGTCCAGTTAGTCTGACATCAGTACTAGGAAAGATTCTGGAGCAGATCATTAAACAGAGAGTCTGTGAACATCTAGAAGGCAATGCCATAATCACAAAAAGTCAACATGGGTTTCAGAGAAACAAGTCATGCCAGACAAACCTAATCTCTTTCTTTGATAAAATTACCAGCTTGGTAGATGAAGGGAATGCTGTGGATATAGTATATCTTGATTTCACTAAGGCCTTTGACAAGGTTTCCCATGACATACTTGCAAACAAGCTTGTAAAATGTGGGCTAGACAAAGGAATGTCATGCTCTTTCTGTTTCCCTAATTTAGAACCCAGTTTTCTTTACCTAATCTAGAACTCAGTTCGCTTGTTACTCCTTTTTATTTAAGGGGACTTTTGCTTTTTAATTCATCATGGCAGATGGCAGTTATAATGCAGGTTGTTGTTTCTATTTTATTATAGATTGGGTATCCCTTATCCAGATTTCCAAAATCCAGAACTCTCCAAAATCCAGAATAGTCTGAGTGACACCTTTGCCTTCTGATCATTCAGTATACACAAACTTTGTTTCATGCACAAAATTATTAAAAATATTATATATAAAATTACTTTCAGGTTAGACTTGGGCATTATCTCCAAGGTTTCTCAATATGTTTTATTACCACCTTAGATGCCTTTAAAAAGGCACTTTTTAAAGATCTCTTCCAGTGGGCTTACCCACCTGACTTTGTATAGGAGACCATGAAATGAGATGCTCCACTTACAGACTGTGATTGTATGATTATCTGATGACTAGATAGTGGTCTAGCTATTTTATTGATTTACTATTAATGTTAGTATTTTATTGACTGTATTTCTGTGTAAGTACTGTATTATTTTATTCATGTAATCCTGCCTCGATCCACAGGGAGAGGTGGGAAATATAAATAAAATTATTATTTATTATTATTTATTGTTATGTCTATGCACATCTAAAATGATGATGATGATGATGATGATGATGATGATGATGATGATGATGATGATG
>NC_056522.1:365511002-365516106 GCF_019175285.1 Sceloporus undulatus | reverse complement strand
TCTGAAATACAAAACACTTCTGGCCTCAAGTATTTCAGATAAGTTTTTAATGGTGGATCTATAGTGTAGAAATAATGCAATTTGATAGCAGTTTAACTGCTATAGCTCCATCCTAGAAAATCCTGGGATTTGTAGTTTTTGAGGCACCAGCACTCTTTGGCAGGGAATGCTAAACAATTCATAAAACTACAAATCCCAGGATCCCATGGGATGAAGCTACAGCACTTAAAGTGGTGTCAAGTGGTATTGTTTGTACAGTGTAGATATACTCTTAAAATGACTTTAAACCTGCATTTCCCCTTCTGTTTTTTTAAAATAAAAGTTTGATTTAATTGTGTTTTAACTTTTTAAATTTAAATTGTATTCTAAAAAAAAAGTTTGCATACTGTCTTGGATTCTATGTTGGGTGAAAGGCAGAATAGAAAATAAATAAATAAATACCCTTTACACTCAGAATAAATGCCTGTAGGGGTTTCCCCCCAAAAATTTACAGCCAGTTTAATCCATTTCATGACAAAAAGGAAAGGCGGGGAAGAAACCTAACCACATTTTAAAAACTAGTTTATTTTAGCATGAGCTAATGTGAATCTCAATCCATTTCTTCAGATGAATTCAATCTACAAATTTTATGAAACATATGCTAAAATAAACCAGTTAGTCTTAAAGCTGCTGCCCAGCCCCACTCCCTGATAAATGTATATTCAGCAGATTTTTCAAAAGGGATGAAGGGATGCAGATGAAGGCTATCCAAGTCACCAGGAGGTCCTCCCCATCATGTACATATGTAGGCGCCCCCACTGAATTTGTGGATTTTTCCTAGCACAAGTCATGGTTATGGTAGGAACCAACAGCTCTGAAAGGGAATCATGTAGATTCATGGAGGACAACTATCAATAACTGGCTGCTAGTCATTACAGCTTTATATTATTCATGCTTCTGAATCTGATGGTGGAATTGCTAGGTCAGGACTGTTCCAAACTGAAATTTCAGAACTCTTAGCCCCAGGGATGAACTACTGTGATATCGCAGTAGGTGGATTCTCACAATGCTACAAGTATCATACTATGAAAGACAGCCCTTGATGATGATGATGGTGATCATTGAGCATGATAAAGCATCAACCACAGTTGCACAAAGTTTTCTCTTCTGTGCCTTAAAATAATTTCTGATTTATGATGACCCTATCATCAAACTATCGTGGGATTTTCTTGGCAAGGTTTGTTCAGAGGTGTTTGCCATTGTTTCCCTCTGAGGCTGAGAGAGTGTGACCTGCCCAAGGTCACTCACTGAGTTTCCATGACAGAGTGAGAATCTGAACTCAGATTTTCCAGCATTCTAGTCCGACACTTAAACCACTATGCCATGCTGACTCTCTTGCACAAAGTATGCCATACACACACACACACACACAGCCAGTCAAGTAAATGGGAAACACACACTTTCAAGGAAATCCTCTTGTCCTGAGATTCCTCAGTCTGAGGACTTGAAAAAAGGTTCTAGCCTTAGACACCAGGCAGGGCTCTGAGATCTGGAAACCATAGTTGCCGGAGAACACAAATAGGAGGAATTCATGTCTGTTGCATTCATGTACTGCTCTGAGTATCCTGTAGTCATCTCTCTGGCCACTGTTTGAACAGAACACTGGACTAGATAAGTTTGATCCAGCATAGTTGTTCAGATGTGCTTATGTCTATATAAACTCTTGATCAGTGATACTGCTTCCTCTTGACACTCTCGATTAGTAGTATTCCCCCAGCTCTAGCATCCTTTTCTTTCTCCTTCAAGGATTAGTCACAGAGGCTATCCTACACAGCCAGGAATAATACAGTGAATATGATTATATGACTGCACTACTTCACAAATGAAGGCTTAAATTGAACATAACCTGACAGTAGCATAAGGCTTCTCCCCTTCTGAGCCCTCTTAAGCACAAAAAAATCTACTACATAGGGTTTTCCAGTTCTATGGGGCAAGTTCTGGAGGTGCACTTCCAGCCTCCCATTTATGCTAGTTTCCATACTTGAATGTGTGAAAGTCCACTTTTGGATTTGCCTGTATCATGGCATCAGTGAAGGCCAGTTTAGTCCATTTGGAGTGAGAGGAGCCAAGCAGAAAAACACATATGAATAGCTTAACATGTTTAGAAGTTATACTGGGGGAGAAACCACACACACCCAGACACACAGAAGTGTTTTATTCAACTTTGTCCATAACGACAGCCAAAGAATCCATTTGGTTTGGCTCCACTTTGCTCCAAAGTACTGCCATATGAAATACATTTAATCTCATAATTGTCAGTAAGAATAGACCATATGGCTAACATTTGGGCTTTTGCCAACCTTAGACTGCTGAGCACCTCTAACAAGCTTGAGTCAATCTCTGCCTATAGTTATAGAAGAATACTTACATGATTACAAATTTGCTTGTGCATGACAGCCAGTTGCGCACTACAATTTCTGGCTGAGTGTTTGCCATTAGGTACATGTTTCAGGCAATTGAGTGCCATTGTTACTTACTTATTCTCAGGGTAAGTATAAAACGAGGAGCATCTTACAGTTCTCTAAATTCTCCTCTGATTGCATAGACAAGATATACTTTAAAATCCTGATTAAAAGAGGGAATCATTCAAGACTGTACTGAATGCAGAATAAATATGTATCTGTTCTTTGTTTTGAGCAGAAAGGCACTAGTTTGCAGCAGTATCAAAGAAGGAGAATGTACAATATACCAAGACTTCTGCTATTGTGTAACATCTATGCTAGAGAAAATTTCAAAAGGCTTTTTGCATTTGAATTAAAAGCAAAGTACTATACAATGGGTGAACAACAAGCAGCATCTTTGTGAATTTAGAAGGTTTGGAGCAAACAGTCTCAAGCAGAAGAGAATGGTGGATGTCTCAAGACAGGGGAAAGTGAAGTTCAGGTTGTTACTCTGTGTGTTATTAGTGAGAGTCAATGACTACAAGAAAAAGAACATTTGTAGCATCCTAAAGGAATGGTCACTTATGAATATATCATCTTTCTTAGGATTTCCAAGATTAATATTTTCCAAAATTTAATTTGAAGCAAATGTGGGCACCACATAGGAATCTAGCTGCTGTATTTTTCACTTGTAGTTTCCAAATCATCTTCAAGGACAGCTCAATGTACAGCATATTGCAGTAATCTAATCAGGAATTTCCCAGTGCCTGAACTATTGTGGCAAACTTATCCCTTTCCAAGGAAGACCAATACCAGAGAAGCCTTGCCCCAAGCACTTTAAACCACAGAGTGTTTCTGGGCTTCCAGTGACAGAAATGGATCAAGGAGTATTACCAAGCTATGCACCTTCTTTCAGAGTGGATGTACAATCTCATCCAGCCTCTGCTTAGGAACAATTTATACTGATATGAAAATTCTCCTTGCCAGATAGAATAATCAAATACAGAGGAGGGCTAAAGTTGGGGGTACATTTCTGGCCCTGTAAACCCTTAAAAAGCTTCACCAACTTTCAAAAATGCAAGAAAGCAAAGAGACATACAAGCAAAAAGCGACATCAGTCTAAAGTGGGCTGATTCTACTTCTGGTGCTGCACAATGGATATTTTAATATGCAAATGCAGTGAGGGCTCAGAAACCTGTTTAATGGGTGAATTGTTGTGACTGGAATGTTTTAAGGGGGGAGATCACTCCCTTTTCCACTAGGGAGAGAACAGGATGGGGAGTCTGGAGCTATCAGGGGTTGCTAAGTCAGCCTTGGGCAGGAGTGTCAGGGTGCGGGTTATACCAGGTGACACCCTAATGGGAGTGACACCACTGCTCTCCAAATGTTTGTGTTTTGGTAGAAATGGACTATGGCATTTGCCCATGTCCTTTTAAAACCTTGGAGCTCAGCAGAAGAGAAAGCGTGAATGAGGTGAGGCTCAGTGGGAGGAGAAAAGAGATAGGCTTTTAAAAAACAATATTTTAAATTTTTCTTTAAAAACATCGCATCTTACTAAATTTTCACTTTAATCACATGAAACTATGTAAATGTAAATATATGTCACTATTATTCTGGCTCTCCCCTCCCTCATCTTTGCCCAATTTCCTCATGAGGATAGAGCTGCACAGAGGTGAAGCCAAGAGGGGCTGACTCTCCCCTCCTTCACTTCTGCCCAGGTTCCTTGTGAGAAGTGAACCAGGTAGAGGGGAAACCAGGAGGGGCATGCTCATCCCTGTTCCTCTTCCTCTGGGAGAGAGCCCCAGCAGTGGAAAAGAAAGGGCAGGTGCCAGCACCAGCACCTCATTCTCTCCCTGTAGAGCGGGAGGAGGGCGCCACTGGGTGTTGCCCTCTTCTCACCCACCACACTCCTACAATAATGTCACTGGGCTGGGTCCCTCATGTTGACCTCCAAGCAAAAATAAAAATAAATAAATATTTTTTTATTTATTTATATACCGCCCTTCCATTGATCAGGGCAGTGAACATAGCAATAAAACACAATACAGACAGATTATAAAACACATAGATACAAAATTAAAAAACAACTTAAAACCCCGATCAGCCATCCGTCTTGCCGACAATGGAGGGAGGAAGGCCATCTGGAACTTCACTTGGGGAATGCAGTTCGAAATAGAAGGGTTTTTAAATCCCTTCTAAACTGGGCCAGGGAGGTGGCCGAGCGGAGCTCAGTGGGCAGCGTGTTCCAAAGGGCCGGGGCGACGATGGAATATGTCCAAACATCTAAAGCACTTCTGATTCAACTGCTGTTTAAAGACCTCCAAAAATGAAGAGTATATCCCTCTCTGAGGCAATCTATTCTACTATCAAACAGCTCTTACAGTAAAGAAGTTCCTCCACATGTTAATGTGGGATCTTTCCTGTAACAGAATACCAGCTATCTGTTTATAAAGATTATATTGTACTTTGCACCAGGCTCCAGGGTAGTTATAGATGAAAAATTGAAATACTTCTCAGAAATCAGAAGGGAAACTGAATTGTTGAGTTGTTACCATTGGAAAAAATTGCTTCACAGAAACCAGAAGGTGGTATCACTATTTTAAGGAACCCCAAGGTTTGTGATTGTTATTATTTTAATAATAATAATAATAATAATAATAATAATAATAATAATAATAATAATA
>NC_056522.1:365502936-365510992 GCF_019175285.1 Sceloporus undulatus | reverse complement strand
CAGGAATCAAATGTGAACTGTTGATAAGATCTGCACTCTTGCGGAATATTTGTATGTGTCACTAGAGTGGCTTATTAAAAGTCCATGTGTTGTTGGTTTTGTCAGTTGTCTTTTGGAGAAGGAGCCCTGATTAGTAGAAAAATTGGACAATTGTTAAGATGTGAAATTATACTCCCAAAGGGTATTTTTTAAAAAAGTAAAAGTAACTGATTCTCACAATCTCGTCTTTATTTCTTTTAATCTTCCATCTTCTTGCCAATCACCAGGAGGCAGAAAAACCACACTTATGAACATCATGTAAATTATACATGATCAGGTGAGTGTGGTGGTGGTGGTGGGGGTTCCTGCAAAAAGGGCCTTCTTTTCAGACTGTTAATGGAAAGTCATGGTTGTTTTGTTCCTCTTCCATATTGGCAACTTTCCAGGAAGTCACCTCATCTCGAGATTGATGGAATACATAAATCCACATTTAATTTCATTAGGCAGTGAGCCAAAATGTGATAATTGAAAGTGGCTAATCAGGGAAGATAAACTTCACCCCACACAAGACCTAAGAATCATTTAATCTATCATCTTTTTCTATGACTCCAGTTTCAATCTAGTCTGGGATCATGTTTCTAAATAGCACAGGTTGTTATTGGAAAATAGGAGAAATATGCCTGCTATTGTTCTGGAAGGAAAAAAGAAATATGGTCTATCTTTTGAATGGGTGTCTTAACAAATTATAAAATGCTATCACATAATGTGGAGGAGACATAGTAAAATGTGTGAGTTCAACATGTTTGTTCCAGGAATGTGTACACAAGTAGTTTTGCACATATACTTTTAGAAACACTAACAGTTGAATACCGCAATATCTTCAGAGTCGAGAGATGGCCCCAGATTTACCTGAAGTGGCCATTTTGTGACCTGCACTGTGTGTATGGAATTGGAAGCACAGCACAATTGTTGGAGAATATATGTTTCTTCCTGAAGCCTTTGCATTATTTTGCAGGATCCAGACTTTGGACTCCATCACAGAGGAGGCAAGTGTCATTTAAACATGATTAAAATGTGGTAATAGCACTATCAGGGGGAAGATTATCACACCTTAGTGTGCTTCTCCCATTCGTGTCCTGTGTGTAAACTGTAAATGGAAACTCCCTTTCAGTTTACGCATGGGACATGAACAGGAGAAGTGCATGGGGGTGTGATAGTCTTCTCCCCGATCACACTATTACCACATTTTAATAACATTTTAATGATGGTTGCCTTCTCCATGTGGTAGAGTCATATGTAGAAAAAACAGTCCAATCAAATCGTTTTTTGTGGGTTTTTTGGGCTATGTAGCCATGTTCCAGAAAAGTTTCTTCCTAAGGTTTCGCCAGCATCTGTGGCTGGCATCTTCAGAGAATGCTTTGCCTGGAAAAAGATGGGTGTATACATACTGTGTGAGCCTGGGAATGCAGGAGTGATTTGCATATGTATTGTTCTGTGCTGATGGCTGGCCTCAGGCTGGGAGGCTAATGCAAACAAGGATAAATGTCTGCTAACTGTTGATCATTATCTGCTGGGAAAGCCCCTGACTCTGAATGGTTTCCTATTTGAATTTGCTGAGTCCTTATTTTGCTATTCCTCAGGACTGGTAGCCAAATTTTGTTCACTTTAAGGGTTTCTTCTTTCCGGTTGAAATTGTCCAGGTGTTTGTGGATTTCAATGGCTTCCCTGTGCATCCTGACATGGTAGTGGTTGGCATGGTCCTGAATTTCAGTGTTTTCAAACAGTATTTTATGCCCAGGATGGTTAGTGGCATGTTCTGCTACTGCTGATTTTTCTGGCTGGCCCAGTCTGCAGTGTCTCTCGTGTTCCTTGATTCTTGTTTGCACACTGCATTTGGTGGTCCCTATGTAGACTTGTCCGCAGCTGCATGGTATGCGGTAAACTCCTGCGGCTGTGAGAGGGTCTCTCTGGTCCTTGGCTGAATGAAGCACTTGCTGGATTTTCTTTGTCGGTTTGTATACCATTTGAAGGTTGTGCTTCCTCGCCACTTTGTCTATTCTGTTTGTGACTCCTTTGATGTATGGTAAAAATACCTTCCCTTTGAGTGGCTGCATATCTTCACTCCTCTGGGTTTTTCTGGGCCTGGCAGCCCTTCTGATGTCTGAGCTGGAATAACCATTGGCCTGTAGAGCCTGGTCCAGATGCTTCAGTTTCATCTTCCAAATATTGGCTTGTTCTCCTGGGTATGAGCCTTCTGCCTAGAATACAAGGTTTTCACTCAGGTCCACTGGGGACAAACATAAGAAGACAATTCACCAGAGGAACCTCAATTTGGTGTTAGCCTTTATCCCCCTCCGTCCCTCTAATTTTAACATATATTGTCACAACTTTGGCAATCGGGCACCAGCTTGGATTTGAGCGTGGGGACAGACAGGCCTGCAAACCTATCATACTAAACAGGTCTTCCCTTATGGGATCATAGGGGTGATGGCAAAACAGGTTACACCGAGCTTTGGGGGGGGGGGGCCTTAGCCTCACACCCAAGTGATGGGGAACCACACAGAAGCTTATGCTCAAATGACTGTCCCTTTCCATTACTCCAATGGTTTCATAGAATCATAGAATTGTAGAGTTGCAAAAGACCACAAGGGCCATCCAGTCCTATTCCCTTGCCATGCAGGAACTCACAATCAAAGCATCCCCAACAGATGGCCATCCAGCTTCTGTTAAAAGACCTCCAAAGAAGGAGACTCCACCACTCTCTGAGAGAGTCTGTTTCACTGTCAAACAGCTCTTACTGTCAGGAAGTTCCTCCTTGTGTCCATTGTTCCATGTTCTAGTCTCTGGAGCAGCAGAAAACAAGCTTGCTCCATCCTAAATATAACATCACTTCAAATAGTTAAACAGGGCTATCATATCACCTCTTAACCATCTCTTCTCCAGGCTAAACATACCCAGCTCCCTAAGTCACTCCTCATAGGGCATGGTTTCCAGACCTTTCACCATTTCAATTGCCCTTCTTTGGACATGCTCCAACTTGTCATCATCCTTTTTGAACTATGGTGCCCAGAACTGGACATAGTATTCCAGGTGAGGCCTAAGTAAAGCAGAATAGAGTAACACTATTACTTCCCTTGATCTAGACACTATATTGATGCAGGCTAGAATTGCATTGGTCTTTTTAGCTGCCACATCACACTGTTGACTCATGTTCAACTTGTGGTCTACTAGGACTCCTAGATCCTTTTCACATGTAGTCTCATTAAACCAGGTGTCCCTCATCCTATATCTATGCATTATGGGTTTTTTGCCCTAAGTGCAGTACCTTGCATTTCTCCATACTGAAATTCATTTTGTTAGCTTTGGCCTGGCCTTCTAATCTATTAAGGTCATTTTGAATTTTGATCCTGTCTTGTGGGCCATTAGCTGCTCCTTCTAATTTGGTGTCATCTTAAATTTGATGAGCATGTCCCCTATTCATTCATCCAAGTCATTGATAAAGATGTTAAATAGTATTAGGCCTGTTCTCTTCAGGACGAAGAAGAGCCATTGCTGAGCATCCTTTGGGGTTGGCTGGTCAACCAATTACTAATCCATTTAACAGTTGCATTGTCTAACCCACATTTTACTAGCTTGTTTGCAAGAATCTTATGGGGAACCTTGCAAAGGCCTTACTGGATTCAAGATACATTATGTCTACAGCATTCTGTAGACATCTACCAAGCTGGTAATTTTATTTAAATAAAGTTGCCCCTCTATTTTCACAGTCTTGGAGTCCACATCCCTCGCAAACATGTGAGGGGAAAATGGAGGGCAACACAATGAGGCACACACCTGAGGTGTGTGCGCAACAGTGCACACAGGAGCAGACTACCCTTGGACTCAACAGGGACTCCAATATCAGCGATTTTCCATTTTTGTGGGGTGGTGGTGGTCTGGAATAGATCCTCTGTGAAAACAGAGGGGGTAAAGAAATCAGATTTGTCTGACATCACTTGTTTCTCTGGTAAACCCATGTTGACTTTTTGTGATTATGGTATCCCCTTGAGATTATGGTTTCCCAACACTGGGGCTGGGGTTGCAGGGGTCATCAGGCAACAGATAGGTTGCATGATGCCAGGATCCAATCTTGTCCAGGTCAAATATGGTAAAGTTGTAATCAATAAAATCTGTGGCCAGTTTTTCACCCACGTATGGGTCTCCCCACTTTCCGCTGCAGGGGCAGATGTTTATATTTAGGCAGACTTTTGAATTGTGAATTTGATGTGACTGCCATATGTGTGTTCATTGTGTCCTGTTTTATAATCCTTGTATTGTATTGTCTTTTAATTGAAACCACATTTTAAATATGGCACTGTACATGCTCGTGCCATGCTAGGGTTACGGGACCTAACCCTAGCACGTACTGGTGGCAGCATAATGGCAGCCCCCTGTGTACATGGGCACCGCCATTATGACGTAATGGACGCATAGGTCTGCACGTCACTTTGCGCCAGTTATGTCCTGAGTGTGCCATTGGTGCACTCAGGATGTAACTGACGTGGCAGAAAAAGAACCTACTTCTTGTGGGTTCTTTTTCCTCCTCAGGGAAGCCGCACGGTTTGGTGGCTTCTCTGCAGAGGAAAAAATGCTGCTGCTGCTCCAGACCTTCAAGCAGGTATGTACCGGGCCCAAGTTTAAATGTTTTAACTGATTTCAGATGTGTTTTTAATAATGGTAATATTTAATTCTTTTAAAACTTTTGTACATGAATGTTTTAGCTGTACCCTTTAAATTATTACAAGCGGCTTTGAATTCCATTTGGGAGAAAAGCAGAATTATTGTTATTGTTATTGCCAGAGCATCACCTAAACACAGCCCAGCTGTTGGGTACCATAAATATTCAGCTGCTTCTGCTAGTCTAGTCGGTGGTAAATTAGTGTTGCTCAAGGCCACTGGTAGTTTTGATAGGCCCCTGGCTGTGGTACTCTCCAGACTCCACCACCATGAGTACATGTGAGGAACTGCCCTTTCCCACAGGGGTGCAGTAAACAAGTCTTCTGCATTGCAAACAGTAAAACTTTGATCCAGAAAAACAATAGGTGTCAGCAGGAAGACATCTGTAAACAGAAGTGCCAACATCCATAAACATTGGCTTAACATTAACAATATCCCATCCCTAAACTTTGGGGTCTCCTACTTGGCTAATTAAAACATACCAACATGCTAATTAAAAGCATGTTCTAGTAAGCAATGCTATAATCACAAAACATCAACATGGGTTTCAGAGAAAGAAGTCATGCCAGACAAATCTAATCTCTTTTTTGATAAAATTAACAGCTTGTTAGATGAAGGGACTGCTGTGCATATAGTATATCTTGATTTCAGTAAGGCCTTTGACAAGGTTTCCCATGACATTCTTGCGAACAAGCCAAAGGGTGCTGAACACTGGCTCCTTTTCATCCTGGAGAGAAGTGACCAATGGGGTCCCACAGGGCTCTATCCTGGGCCCAGTGTTCAACATCTTTATCAATGGCCTGTTACAGACAGGCCAAAATAAAGCTGCTTCGAGTCACTTTGGAAGTATGGTATTTCAATGATGCATGAGTTCGAAGAGTCTGGAAGCTACACCAAAGCTGCACTCCAATCCTTAGGACTGGAGCGTGGCTTTGGTGCAGCTTTTGGACTCTTAGGACGCATGCATCATTGAAATATCATACCTCCAAAGTGACTCAAAGCAGCTTTATTTTGGCCTGTCTGTAACAGGCCTACGACTTGGATGACAGAATTGGGGATATGCTTTGCAGATGACATCAAATTAGGAGGAGTAGCTAATACCCCTGAGGACAGGATCAAACTTCAGAATGACTTTAATAGATTAGAAAGCTGGGCCAAAGCTAACAAAATGAATTTCAACATGGAGAAATGCAAATTACTGCACTTAGGGTGGGAAAATGAAATGAACAGATAAAGGATGGGTCACGCCTGGCTGAACAAAACTACATGTGAAAGGGATCTGGGAATCCAAGTAGACCACAAATTGAACATGAGTCAACAGTGTGATGCATCAGCTAACAAGGCCAATACGATTTTAGGCTGCATCAATAAAAGTATAGTGTCTAGATCAAAGGAAGTAATAGTGCCACTCTATTCTGCTCTGGTTCCTCTATTTCCACCTGGAATACTGTGTCCAGTTCTGGGCATGACAATTCAAAAAGGATGTGGAGAAACTGGAGTGTTTTCAAAGGAGGGCGACTAAAATAGTGAAGGGTCTGGAAACCATGTCCTATGAGGAACAACTTAGGGAGTTGGGGATGTTTAGCCTGGAGAAGAAAAGGTTAAGGGGTGATATGATAGTCCTGTTTAAATATTTGAAGGGATGTCATATTGAGGAGGGAGCTAGGTTCTTTTCTGCTGCTCCAGAGACTAGGACCCAGAGCAATGGATGCAAGCTACAGGAAAAGAGTTTCCACCTCAACATTAGGAGGAACTTACTGACAGTAAGGGCTGTTGGAGAGTGGAACACACTCCCTCGGAGTGTAGTGAAGTCTCCTTCCTTGGAGGTTTTTAAACAGAGGCTGGATGGCCATCTGTCGGGGATGCTTTGATTTAGATTTCCTGCATGGCAGAATGGGGTTAGACTGGATGGCCCTTGCGGTCTCTTCCAACTCTATGATTCCATCATTCTATGATTCTATGATTAAAACATACCAACATACCTCTCCACCATTTCAGCCTTGTTCATCCAGCCACCAACACTGTCCTGATGTCATCCTTACATTCTGTTTCTCTCCAGTAGACTAAGAGAAAATTCCTCCCAGACACATCTGCACATTTCTGCATTAGATACCAAGCATCCCTTTGAACCACCACCAATTATTTCCACTGATACTAGGCCTCCCATCTTTCTCATCCCAATACACTCTAATATTCATATACTGTACTGTAATTCTTCTACGTAACTAAAACACTATAATCCACAATTAAACATGCTTATATACAGTTGAAACACCCATCTTATAACAGAATATGCCAGATTCTGATAGTACCACTATCCACTCTGGTGGCTTCTCCCTGGAAAATGGAGATGGCGGAAGCTGCTGTGACTAATTCACATGTCACACCTTTTCTCAGCTGCAGACTAAGGACCCATACAGACAGGCCAAAATAAAGATGGTTCGGGTCACTTTGGAGGTATGCTGTTTAAATGACACATGCATCTTAAGATGCCAGAAGCTGCACCAAAGCTGTGCTCTAGTCCTTAGGAAGGTTTTGGCATGGCTTCTGGCCTAGGACGCATGCAGCATTTAAACAGCATACCTCCAAAGTGATCCGAAGCAGCTTTATTTTGGCCTGTCTGTACAGGCTCTAAGTTCTGCCACCTGTTCTGTCCCAATGCCAACACATTTTAGTCCAGTGGGCTTATCAGAGCATATTTATTTATAAGCATATTGGGGAAAATGTGAGGGAGGGCTTTTTTGTGGTTTCCTCTAAGCTCTGGTTTTCCCTTTCTAGGATGACTAAACTAGTTCTTCCCTTACTGTCTTGGTGTCACCAAGTGAAGACCTTTTTATTCCGACAGACTTTTTGGAACTTGCTACTTTATAAGAAAAGTGTGGGTTTTACTTTTAGTGTGCTATACAAATGTTTATCCTATGCTTTTACATGGAGATGTTTCAAATGCTGTTATTCCTAAAGACAGTTTAATGCCTTTTTAAACATATCATTTGTGCATTTTTTGCTACATGTGTTTTCACTTGTGTTTCTTTTTATCTTGTAAGCTTCTTTGAGTCCCAGCTGTGAGGGAAAGACATGTTTTACATAAAATAATGCAATGCAGTATCAAATCAGAAGGCACTGGCAGAGATGGGTGGCAGATGTGCCAAAAGAAAAAGCCAGTATCATCTTCATTCATCCAGAGGATTTTGAGTCTCTACACTGGGCATTAATTTGGGCACTCCTCTAAACAAAAGTGTAGCTGCTGCATTCAGCAAGTTCCTACTGAGAATTAAGCCAATGCAAGGGATATTGTTTGTATGTTTATTATTATTATTATTATTATTATTATTATTATTATTATTATTATTATTATTATTAT
>NC_056522.1:365457114-365502926 GCF_019175285.1 Sceloporus undulatus | reverse complement strand
CATCCTTTATTTATAATACAGTGGTACCTCGGGTTACGAAATTAATTCGTTCCGCGGCTAATTTCGCAACCCGAAAAACCTTCGTAAGCCGAATTGCCATAGGCGCTAATGGAAAAATAGCTCTCTGCTGCCCTCCGGTGGCGGAAAATAGCGCCGAGGTTTTTTCGTAACCCGAAGAAACCTTCGTAAGCCGAAACAATAAATCCCTATGGGATTTTTTCGTATCCCGAAAAATTCGTAAGCTGGGTAATTCGTATCCCGGGGTACCACTGTATCTCTGTCCCTCCTCATATCAAGGGAAGTCAGAGTAGGCTTGTCATATCCCGCCTGGGGGCAGGACTTTCCCGGTTTGGGGCGGGTCCACATGGTCCCATCCCAGTTTGCCCCCACCTCGGGATTTCCCCGCCCCCAGGCTGAGGGGCGGATTCCTTCCCCGCCTGGGTGGCGCCGCCGCCGCCGAGGCAAGGCCGGGGCCCAGGCCGGGAAGGAAAGCCTCCCTGAGGGGAGGATTCCCTCCCTGCTTGGGCTCTGCTGCCACCGCCACCAAAGCAAGGCCAGGGCCCAGGCCAGGAGGGAAAGCCTCCCTGAGGGGAGGATTCCCTCCCTGCTTGGGCTCCGCTGCCACTGCCGTCACAATAAGGCCAGGGCCCAGGCCGGGAGGGAAAGCGTCCCCTCAGCGAGGCTCCTATTCAAATGTAGGACACAAAAAGTGTCCTACGTTTGAAAATTTTGTCCTACATTTGTCCCGGTTTGGAGGTCCTGACGTATGGCGACCCTAAGTCAGAGCAGCATATAGGTAATATCTGTACTAACAGGTTAAAACAATTTAAAACAATGAAAACAATTTAGGCCCGTTCCGCATGGGCGGAAAGTATGTGCTCGGCACGTACTAGGGTTACGAAAGGGTATCCCTTCCGGATGCCCTAATCCTAGTACATGCTGAGCATGTACAAAATGGAGGTGCCCTATACACATGGGCGCCGCCATCTAGACGCTGCGGAAATGATGCTGCGAGTGTGCCATTGGTGCTTTATGGCGTCATTTCTGCAGCGCAAAAAGATGCCGTTTTTTGCGGCTTCTTTTTCAGCCGGCGGGAAGCCTCACCATTTGGAGGCTGAGGCTTCCCAGCGGCGGAAGCGGAGGCACCGGCAGACTGCCCTTTTTGGGTGGTCTGTAAAGCACCTTAGATAGACTTAAACATATGAAACACATTAAGAAGTATTATTTATAAGGTTAGATAGATTATCACAGTTTTAAAACCATGTTGTCAGCATTTTGAGACTATTCAGTGAGGATCTAAGATTTAAACAAATAACCATGTTTTACTTAGAATCATAGAATAATAGAGTTGGAAGAGAATTAGGTTTCTGGTTTCTCCCACAGCAGTAGCCCAAAGTTTAAAAGTTTAAATCTCATCCATACACAAGGACAAAGAAGACCAGCCTTTCCTCTTTGGAGAAATGGACTAGAATTCCTCTCCCAGCCTTCTGTAGAATAAAGGATGAAGTATTTGGGAATTGTTCTGGCAAAGTCACGTGGCTGACCAAACATATGGGGCCAGGTCTTCCAGGAAAGCAGTTGAGACAGTAATATAGACTGGGTTGTAAAGACCTTCAGTGGATCAACCATGCCTTAGGAGATTATTGTACTACTGGCTTTTCCCCTATCTGGGCACAAGCTGAGACAAGGCTGGGACCATGTCTTATCTCACAGCTTTGTGCCCAGATTGTTACCACCCGTTCTTCTCCCAACTCTGGCTAAAAATGCTTCTTTTCCATCATGGGAGATGTTCCAATCAGGGATGGGATCCTAGCTTAGTCTCAGCCCATGCCCAGATCAGGAAAAAGGCAAGATGATAATCTTATTAGGTAATATGATATTTAGCCTGGAGAAGAGAAGGTTAAGAGGTGATATGATAGTCATGTTTAAATATTTGAAAGGATGTCATATTGAGATTGGAACAATTATGTTTTCTGCTGCTCCAGAGAACAGGTCCCAGAGCAATGGATTCAAACTAGAGGAAAAGAGATTCCACCTCAACATTAGGAAGAACTTCCTGACAGTAAGGGCTGTTCGACAGTGGAATACACTCTCTCTGAGTGTGGTGGAGTCTCTTTCCTTGGAGATCTTTAGACTTGATGGCCATCTGTCAGGAATGCTTTGATTGTGACTTCCTGAGTGGCAAGAGTTTAGACTGGATGGCCCTTGTGGTCTCTTCCAACTCTATGATGCAATGATTCTAACAAGTCAAACTATGTGAGTAGCAAGAGGGAGCTAAAACAAAATTTTGCAGTATGGAGTGTTTGTGTTCATTCTTCTAAGCCAATGTACACTATTCATTCCTTCTCCTGCCCTGTTTTCTCCTTATTACCACTAAGAATAAAGATTTTGTGGCCATTCATACACTCCATCCTCATTGCTCTGTTTAGGGGAATACACCTTTTTAAGCCCAGTCACCATAACTTAGGCATCTGAAAACTTCTAGTTTTCCTCAAACATGCTGATGGTTTTGCGTGGTTGGTATCATTTGACTGCAATAACAGTAGGAATCAAGCATGCTACAAACAACCACCCTTGCCCTCACAGAATCAAGCCCTCCCTCCAAGCCCTCCCTCCAGTCCATCTGCCTTGGTCCAGGCCTCGGAGGTTGAGAGGAACTGCTGGACCTCTTACCCTTTCCCATCACCACTCCCTTCTCCTAATAATAATTAATAATAATAATAATAATAATAATAATAGAATCAAAGAGCTGAAAAATGCCTCATGGGCCATTGAGTCCAACCTCTTGGTCAATGCAGAATCTTCAGCTAAATCATCACCAACTGGTAGCTGTCCATCCTCTTTTGAAGATATCCTGAGGAGACCCTATCACCTCCCTAGGCAGTTGGATCCATTGCTGAAACGTTCTTACTGTCAAGAAGTTCTTTCTATTGTTCAGTCAAAATTTATAACTTATCACTCTCCTATAACTTAAAACTGATCCCAAATACCATAAAGGCACCAGATCCTGTCATATCTCTGCGCCCTGGTGGCTCAGTGGTTAAATGCCTGTACTGCAGCCACTCACTCACAAACCATAAGGTTACGAGTTCAATACCAACAAAAGGGCTCAAGCTCGACTCAGGCTTGCATCCTTCTGAGGTCGCTAAAATGAGTACCCAGATTGTTGGGGGCAGTTAGCTTACACTTTGTAGACTGCTTAGGGAGTGCTTAAGTGCACTGATGAGCAGTATAGAAATGTACTTGCTATTGCTATTGCTATTATCTTAACAGCTAAGCAAGGTCATTCCTGGTTATTACTTAGATGGTAGGCCTACAACAAATACCAGGTGCTGTAGGCTATATTTCAGAGGAAGGAATTAGCAAACCACTTCTTGAGTATTAATTGCCTAAGAAACCTGTATGAAATTCATGGGATCACCATAAATTGACAGCTGACTTGAAGGCACACAACTTAAAGCCACTAGACCTGGTTCTATCCTCTGAGGTGACAGAGAACAGGCCTGCCCATCTTCTCTCTGTAAAGGTCATTAAAGTAATGTCACTCCTCAAGCTTTCTCTTCATCAAGCTGAACATGTCCAGCTCCCTCAACCTTTCTTCATATGTTCTCGTTCTAATCCTTTTATCATCTTTGTTCACCTTTCCTCAAAATACTATGTTGCCAGAAAACCCTGTTTTTCAACCAAAACACTCTCAAAAACATTTTAAAATGTTAAAATACAGGTTGAATCTCTCTTCTCCAAAATGCTTGGGACCAGAGGTATTTGGGATTTCAGATTTTGGGGGAAATTTGGAATACCTGTATTTTCGTATATGTACATTAATGAGATAACTTGGAGATGGAACCCAAGATTAAATACAAAATTCATTTATGTTTCATATACCATATATTCATAGCCTGAAGGTAATTGTATACAATGTTTTAAATAATTTTGTGCATAAAACAATGTTTGTGTATGCTGAACCATCAGAAAACAAAGGTGTCACTATCTCAGCCACCTATTTAAAAAAAATGAGGTTTTTCAATATTTTACATATTCAAATTTGAGATAAGAGACTCAACCTATATATTGTTTTGCATCCTATGCCTGATGCAGCCAAATAAGTGATTGAGAGTGATGCAATATCACGTCCAGTCACAAAAATGGTGGCCATGATGGCGTGTTTATAGAGGAGCCAAGAAGGCTGGTGCAACCTTTTAAGCTGCAGGGTGCCTCTCCAGAGAAACTTTTGGGCTGTTCAAATGACATCACTAGCATCTGAATATCAGAAATAGATTCTGCCAGTTTTCTTGGAGAGCAAAGAAGTCTTTCCATTGTGGAGACCTAAACCTGTAGCTCCTTTGAGCTTCAGGGGGTGGAAGAGAAAGCAAGCAAGATGTGGCTTTCTCAAAAGCTATTATTCCCAAATATGCCAATTTTTATTTCTGGGCACAAAAACCTCTTTAACAAAGTGGCCACTTTGGGAGTAAGGGAGACACATTGCCAGAAGATGCATTTACATACCGTGTTCTTTTTAGTGGTAAACTTGGATTAATGAATTGGTTTAACAGGCGGCACAACCTACTCTGTCTCTCTCTCACACACACAGAGAGACACGGAGTTTCCCACTGTCTCTTTTGCCTTTATTATAACATTGGACTACCCCAAGAGTCAGGGAATTTCAGTACCCATGCTGCCTCATTGAATATTAATGCCAGAACCATAACAATGGTGGCTAATAATGCTGCTTTTCACTGCCATGTGAATTACCCATCAATATTAATGATGCCTTTGTTAACATGCAGCCTTCCCTCTCCTCTCTTTCTCTGCCAAGATTTGGGGCTCTGCCTACATCAACGGCACACATTTATAAAATGTCAAACCAGACCAGGTACTTTTTTTAGGGGGGAAGCCTATTTCAGTTAAAACATTGCCTATTGTCTCTCTTATCTTTCCATTTTTTTTAACTTTCCCATCTCTGTCCAGACGTTGCTTTAATTTGCCTACATCCCCCCACTCTCCAAATTATACTTGTATACCTGGGGCTTGACAATTTGTTTCAAAAATATTATTCAAAAGAAAAGATATAGCCAGACTGACCTGAACACAACTGTTGAAACTTCAGCATTCTTTTGCAAATCGGCCCTAATGAGAAAGGAAGCTATTCATTGGCAAAAAGAAAAGGAAATAAAGACTTGTGAACGCCCATCCAAGGAGACTGGCTGTGTTACAGATAACTGTACGCAGGTTGACTTTTGAATGCCATTCTTCCAGATAACAGGAAATTGTTGGAGGGCTTTGAACCTTCATCTGAAATGTAAATGCAATTGCCAGCAGCGCAGCCTTATTAATAAAAGTAGAAAAGCATGATCGCTAATTATCGCAGGCATCATTTGCATTTTCTAAACATTTACATTATTTTAATCTCACTGTGGAGCAGATGCTAGTGTGAGTTCCAACGCAGTGTTTTGCAAAATTACTATCCACCATGAGTAAATAATAATAATTCAGGGCAAAGAGAGGGAGAGGAGCGGGGGGGGGGGGACCATCTTTGACTTTAAAAAAATCAACAGAATCGTTTTGTTCAAAAATCCAGCATTTTTATTATGGGTGCAAGATATTTCAGTCAGGAATTCAGCAGCTAAATCTTGTTGCATGCTTTATGAACCAGTTCTGTTTTGACTGTGGAACCAACAACATATCTGCAACAAATTACTTCTGTCAAAGAGAGACAGAGGGGGGGAAATGGAATTGATTTGCACTAATCTAATTTAGAGAAGGCCAGTATAAAATCATAGTGGGGGCTTAATCACATCTGAATACAAATAGTATAAAACGACGATGACTGCTAAGCAGGTGATGCAATGTCCATGCACATAGAGGGGGCCACTACATCAATGCTTGTGCCATTGAAGAGAAGGATGGTTCAATTCCCAGCAGCGTCTGTTGGATTAAGACTTGAAATTGCTTGTTTAGGCACAAACAGCTGGATCTTGGTTAGCATCATTGCAAAAAGCTTCATGCCTTGAAACAGTTGCTACTTAAAGGGGAAATAGCTAATTCCTGGCTCAGTTAGCATTCATCATTCTGGGCCATGTGGCCTCCAACAAGTTGCAGCAGGAACCGAACAGTGACTTGAGCTCTGTAGGTTGGGCCTTGTTCCTCACCCTAGTAGTGGGCAGTTGCACCATTAGGGTTGGTGTCAACTGGAGTGGTAACGCATGGTGTCACACACACACACACCATTGACTTCTTTCCATATCACACCATACACAATCCTTAGTAATGTTTTTTGTACTAATGTTACTCACAAATTGTAATTCTCATATAGCACTGAATGTAATGGTAATAGTTGTGACACAAACAGCTAGCACAATTATCATAGAATCATAGAGTTGCAAGAGACCACAAGGGCCATCCAGTCCAATCCCCTGCCACGCAGGAACTCTCGATTAAAACATGCTTAAAGACTTCTAAGGAAGGAGACTCCACTACACTCTGAGGAAGGAGTGTGTCCCACTGTTGAACAGCCCTCACTGTCAGGAAGTTCCTCCTAATGTTCAGGTGGAATCTCATTTCCTGCAGCTTGCATCCATTGTTCTGGGTCCTAGTCTGTGGAGCAGTAGAAAACAAGCTTGCTCCCTCCTCAATATGATGTCCCTTTAAGTATTTAAACAGGGCTCTCATATCATATTAAAATTATACTTTTAAATTACAATACCATACACAAAGCCTAAATGTATTTACATATACATAGTTTCATGTGCTTTAAGTGAACGTTTGGTAAAATGAATGCCACAGCTTGTTTCTGCCAGAAGGCAGATGTCTGAGGAGCAGCAGTGTCACCCCCTCTTAGTCTGTCACTTGGTACAGTCGGCACTTCCTCACTCTCTAGTGACACTACTGTTACTGGGAAAGATATTTCACACAAGGACATGGGGGAGGACCTTCTCTGTTGTGGCACCTTGTTTATGGAATGCTTTCCTCTTAGAGGCCTGGTTGGTACCAACCTTGGTTTCCTTTCGGGAGAAATTTAAACATAGCTTTTTATTAAAGGCATCTGATTACCTTTTCAAACAAATCTGTGGATACTTTTAATTGGTTTAGGGTGTATCCACACTACAGAATTAAAGAAGTTTGACATCACTTTAACTGCCATGACTCTTATCCTACAGAATCCTGGGATTTGTAGTTTGGTGAGGAATCAGAGCTCTCTGACAAACTAGGCTGAATACCCCACCAAACTACAAATCCCAGGATACTATAGGTTAGAGTCATGGCAGTTAAAATGGTGTCAAACTGCTTTAATTCTGCACTGTGGCTATATCCTGAGTCTTTTCTGATGTCTTAACCTGGAAGCTTATTCAGTATGGTTGCACCCTATCTAAGGACCCTATCACTGGAGTAAAAAAGCCAGTTTACCTTTCCCAAATTGAATTCTAATTTGGGAGGCAGCCAGGTCCTATCATACAGCTCCTTTTTGCACCATGGAAAGGCTAGATTGGGGCCGTGGCATGTAGTTGCCGAGGCCCCAATCCGGCACTGAAAGGAGCGGCTGCAGGTGGTCTGTTCTGCCCCTCTGTGAACAAAATAATCTTCTTGTAAGCATAACATGGGATATTGGGAGTCAATAAAACTGAATTTTTGATAAAGCATAAAAAGCAACATTCCTAGAATCATAGAATCATAGAGTTGGAAGAGACCACAAGGGCCATCCAGTCCAACCCCCTGCCATGCAGGAAATGCAAATCAAACCATCCCCGACAGATGGCCATCCAGCCTCTGCTTAAAGACCTCCAAGGAGGGAGACTCCACTACACTCCGAGGGAGTGTGTTCCACTGTCGAACAGCCCTTACTGTCAGGAAGTTCCTCCTAATGTTGAGGTGGAATCTCTATTCCTGCAGCTTGCATCCATTGCTCCGGGTCCTAATCTCTGGAAATCTTCTTTTCTCCAGGCTAAACATACCCAGCTCTCTAAGGCGTTCCTCATAGGGCAAGGTTTCCAGACCTTTCACCATTTTAGTCGCCCTCCTTTGGACACGCTCCAGTTTCTCAATGTCCTTTTTGAATTGTGGCACCCAGAACTGGACACAATATTCCAGGTGGGGCCTGACCAGAGCAGAATAGAGTGGCACTATTACTTCCCTTGATCTAGACACTATACTTCTATTGATGCAGCCTAAAATCGCATTGGCCTTGTTAGCTGCCACATCGCACTGTTGACTCATGTTCAACTTGTGGTCTACTTGGACTCCTAGATCCCTTTCACATGTTGTCTCCTTAAGCCAGGTGTTCCCCATCCTATATCTGTGCATTTCATTTTTTCGCCCTAAGTGCAGTACGTTACATTTCTCCCTGTTGAAGTTCATTTTGTTAGCTGTGGTCTAGCTTTCTAGTCTATTCAGGTCATTTTGAATTTTGATCCTGTCCTCTGGAGTATTAGCTATTCCTCCTAATTTGGTGTCATCTGCAAATTTGATAAGTATTCCCCCAATTTTTTCCTCCAAGTCATTGATAAAGATGTTGAATAGCACTGGGCCCAGGACAGAGCCCTGTGGAACACCACTGGTTACTTCTCTCCAGGATGAAAAGGTGCCATTGTTGAGCACCCTTTCGGTTCGGCCGGTCAACCAATTACAAATCCACGTAACAGTTGCCTTGTCTAGCCCACATTTTACAAGCACAGCCAGAGTTATAGAACATCAATAATAAGCAGCACAATCAAGAAAATCCATTAATCAAAAATAATTCAAGCATGAAAGCATGAAAGTTTTCAAAGCCCTTTGAATTACTGCAACTAAGTGGAGCAACTGCACATCCCTTTGGAATAACACAGAAAGCCACCATTAAGAAGGCCCTACACCTGCCTAATCCTAAAATTTGCCCAGTGGTTGGGCCTTTGGTGCTGATCTAGAAGCTTAGGTAGTTTCATAGAGATGCTATGAACATCTCCGTCCACCCAGTAGTTACCACTACTGACTGTGACCAAACCTCTCTTTGTCTCAGTGAAAACATCCACTTTCTTTTTATTGGACAGCTGGAGACATTTGAGGTTTTTAATGGCTGTTGCTTCTTGTCTCATTCTCACTTTTCTAACTAAAGGCTGAATTTCATGATCAACATACCCCCAAACCAGCACCAACCGACCACAATTATTATTCACAGCGGTGGTGCAGCAGGGTTTCAAAGGCTAGGAGATGCCCTCAATTTACATCTTGCTTCATTTGTCGGAAAATCTGTTTGCTGTCAGGAAGGCGTTTTGCCATCCTGTTCCATTAGTCATTCGGTGAAACAGTAAGATTGCAATTAACACTTGTGGTAATTAGGCTTTGGGTTTGGTTTGGTTAGGAACCAACCCCTGCCTTTTAATTAAAATCCAGAAATTGACAAAAATGGATAGGCATTGTTGAGCCAAATGAGAAAAATGTATTGACTTTATCTCCCTTCAGTGGGACTTAACGCTCATTGTTTGTTGCTTGTGGCAAGAAGGATTGAGATTCCATGGTCCAAAGGGGACAGTTTCCAAGTAGGGATAATGCTTGCTGCTTATTATTCGAGGACAGTTGTTACAAAAGGAAAATGCTAGATAGAAAAAGAGCGCCACTGTTAGAAAGATGTGTCATCTTTAGATTGGCTTTTTCAGACTATGTATTCACCTGGTTTTGATACTATGGTGGGGGAGGCTTTTTTTTTTTCCTTACACACCAACTCCGTGTTAATGAATCTGGTACATAAATACTCTCTCCACCAGCAAACACATCATGACAGGTTTCCAATTACAAGGAAAAAATATATCTTGAAAGAATGAAACCCTTGTGTACTTAATGGCACAATACGATGATTACCAAGACTGTTGGCGCATCTGTGCACCCTGTTTATGCCCTTATCAAGTACACCCCAAAGCAGCACATGTTAAAGATGGATAACTTCTTTTATCAGTAGGATAAATATATGGCTACATGTTTAAGGGGTCTCCAGTGTAGCGTTTGGTTTTATCAGTGCAAACGGAGCTTCCAAAAGGTGAAATTGCCAGGGCATAAATAACAAGAAGCGATTTCCTTCCCGCTTTGCCTTCCACAGTAAACGCTGTTTGTGCATTATTAGTTCTGGGAGATGAACCCTTCTTGATAGCATGTAGGATATGGCGAATATGCCCCCAAATGATTCCCTACACATCTCTCCTGCAAAAATCCAAGGCTGAATGTGTAATTAGCTTGAAGCACATCTTTGTACACAGCCAAGCAATTTCCCAAGAGGGTAGCTATTCCAGACAGGGGGAAGGAGAGAGGGCTCTTGTGACTTAGCTTTAGCAAGCCCCTGAACATCTCTAGTGCTCTGAATATTCTGTGGATGCTCCAACTTCTATTAAGTCCAAACACGAAATGAGCACACAAGGGGAAAAGAGTGAAGTGGCTGACTAAGACCTCATCCTTCATTCCTCACACAAACCAAACTCCCAAGTGATCTGTGTGATAGCTGGAAATGCTGGATGAATCTCTTGTTTTAATAGAGGTGTGTGTGTGTGTGTGTGTGTGTGTGTGTACTGTTAATTTTACCGTGGTCTTTTTATTTTTGTGACTTACCTGAAAAAGAATTGGGAAGCCAACAGGATTACTGAGTAACAGTGTGTTGTTTTTAATTGCCATCAAGTTGGCTTCAACTTATGGTGACCCCATGAATAAAAGACCTCCAAGTCACCCTATCATGAACAGCCATCATATCTTGCAGACTTAGAGCCATGGTCTCCTTGACTGAGTCTATCCACTTGTAATGCAGTCTTCCTCTTTTCCTGTTTCCTTCTACCTTAACAAGCATTATTGTCTTTTCGAATGAATCATGATCTTCTTATGATAAGCCTCAGTTTAGAGCATTATCACATTAAACAGATAAATCAAAATTGTGTCAGAATACTACCACCTTCAGTTGGCACTTCCCACATGACAGTGTCCCAATCCCATGAAAAATCCTTGTAAATACATTTCTTTTTATTAACACAAAAATGATATCCTTTCATGCTTCTGTTGTGCTGTGATGTGTTGTAAGATGGTTTAACTGAGCATTTACACTAATTTGGGCAGTCTAGGGATGGTCTAGCAGGCATGGAAAAACATAATAGTGATCAGGGGAAAGGGAGTCTTTTAAGTCAGCATTCAGCACACTGTTGTTCTTAGAAATGGTGGTGGCTTTGGCTTCAAAGCAATTGTCCAGCAGTGGCACTCAGATGGTGATGCTCATATCTGAAGGGTGGCCCATTCCTTCTTTGGCTGAGTGCACCAGTGTCCATCATTGTCCAACCAGAGTGAGCCAATGAGCAAAGTGAGAGGCTGGGAAAGAGGAAGAGCCTAGCAAGTTCCTCAGAGGCTTATAGGAAGCTCTGGTGACCAGGGTATGGGTTGGATGGGTGAGTGTTAGGTCCAGATAGCACTGTGTTTCCTGTGCAGCGCTCACTCCCTTGCTGCTAATGTATTAAGGTTAATGAAGATTAAAGTTTGGTGGCAGTGATATGTTTGTGCGCTTGTCCGACTCGAAGTGCACACTGCTGAAGCTTTGTGCCTGGAACACATGCCACAGAAGCCACTGAAATTCAGTGCAGGCTGGAGAATAGGACCTGGACCAATGAATTCAAACTACGGGAAAAGAGGTTCCACTTCAACATTAGGAAGAACTCCCTGACAGTAAGAGCTGTTAAACAGTGGAATACGCTGCCTCGAACAGTACTGGAGTCTCCTTCTTTGGAGGTTTTTAAACAGAGTCTGGATGACCATCTGTCAAGAGTGCTATCTTCCTGCATGGCAGGGTGTTGGATTCAGTGGCCCTTGTGGTCTTCTCCAATGATACAATTTTATAATTCTATGAATTCAGACTAAAATTCAGAGTGGATTTACGACCCCATTTATATGGAAGCTGCCACATGTTCTCCACTAAGCTGTTAGTAGGAAAGCAACCTCCAGCAAATCCATCAGACTTCTTCCTATGTTCTTCAAGTTCTGTAAAACATAACTTGCAAAAAACAGTTCAGTATTTAACAAGAAGAGGTTGTTTCCAGATTAACTTCCCCAAAAAGCAAATTAAAATCATCCTTGTTTTGCTTTGCATTGTCAGAGAAATGTAACTCAGAAGCTTTGCCAAGGGATTAAAGAATCTGCAAGATATAAAGGGGTAACAAGACAAGCTAAGCTGTGTATAGAGCAATGATTAAAGACCTTTCAAATTCAATGGAGAGACATAAAAGGAGTTTAAAGGATTTTTTCCAGTTCCCTCTGCCAATAGTTTACAGATGCACAATGAACAGAGGGTTAGTGGCAAATGGAAGCATCGAAGAAATTGGGTTCGCTGACTCATTTTCAATTGAGCTGAAATTCCTTTTCTCTCTGCCCCCTTCCCTTCTTTTCTTATTGCAATCTTGGATGACATAAAGCCCCTGATGCAAAAAGAAAGAGAAATATATACTGAAATGGAAAAAGTTGAACCAGAAAGTAAAGTAGGAGAAGAAAGGAGCACAGAGACACACATGCACATACAGGGCAGAACCAGCGGAAAGATGTGCAGCAATCGCAAGGTGGTGGTTGGGGGGCAGAAAAGGATACCTTGAGATAAAACTCAGGGAGGAGCGCAGTATTTTGTAGGTAAAAAGGCACAGGTAATAAAAGAAGAATGTACAATTTGAGTCAGATGGGCTAGGTGGGAGAGACAGGATACAAAGCTTTGTACTGTGAACATAAGAGAATATACTATCTTGTCCCTTTCCAAGTCAGTCATTAAAGCCATGAAAAGGATAAAAACATACAAAAAGATAGATAAGGCATCTGATATGAGTCCACAATAGGAAGGAAACTCTGCAAGAGAGGTAAGAATGTATAGAAATCTCTCCCCTGCCCCCAGATGACTTCTTTGTATTGAAATCCACAAGGCTGAAAATACATTGAACCATGGATCTTCAGGGGTCCAGAAGCTAGAGATGTCCGGTGGGGAGACTTATTCCTTTTGACACAGGGAATTATTTATCTGGTGTGATTCATGAGTCTGACACTGCTAAAATAAAATAGAATTAGCCCTTTGGCCACATAAAATGAAGCTGCTAATCAAAAATGCCAGGCCAGTAGTCAGAGCTGGAAGTAGTTATTAGGGCAAAGCTGCTTTTGACTAGACAGGAGGAGATGGACACTGGCATGGTTTTGGTGTATAGGCAACCAGATCCTCCTGGGTTTAGAGTGATTCCAGTGAGAAAGATAGACAGAGTGTGAAATCAAAAGGGAAAAAAATATTGTTGAAGCTCCCTGCCACAAAATATCTGGTTTACATAGCAGAATAGAAATAGAAATGCTAACGGGACATACCACCACAAATGAATTGTAAGTGAGAGAGAGAAAGAGAGTGTGTGTATGTGTGTGTGTGTGTACACACACACACACACACACACACACATATATTAAAAAACAAAATTTTGCTTACATTTTAACCATAAAATGTTCCCAAACCAACATAGCAAAAACTACAGACACACACACATACACTACACAGTGTATGAGCTGTAATATCCAACATTGCTCAGGAGAATCATTAACCATCATTTATGATCATTCAGTTTCAACTGCTGTGGAGCGTGTCTACCTGTCTCTTTGGGTGCTCAAACATCTCAAAGCCCATTAGTCTCAATTGCCCATGTGATAGCATTTCTGTCCCAATTGGCCACCTTATAGGACACTATATAAATGCAAAAATATTTGGGATGCCCCCCACAGTTCTCCAAAGTGTAATGCCGTATAGTTTATATGTTAAGTGAGACTGTTCCAAAAATCCCTTCCAAATTTGGCAAAATCCATACAACTGTTTACACATCATGTGATAACAGACAGACAGATGGACAAACAGAAAAGTAATTTTATTTACATCATTATGGCAAAAACCTTTTAAAAAGATCAGCTCATTTAAACTTTCAAAGGATGTGCAATACTTCTCTATATGAATGAAAAATAATATATGCACATCTCAAAATGATTTTCATTTGCATCATTATAACCTTTGCATTAAACCAGGCTATCCCACAAATACCCTCTAAAATTGATGAAAATCCATTTAAAAATATAGGTGCCTCTAAGCTGTTCAAAGTGAATTTTGTGTATGCCATGTAAGTCAGACCATCCCAGACTTCCCTTCCAAATTTAGTGCAAATCTGTCCAACTGTTTTTGAGGAAATCAGTGAGGTTCCTACCAGAACTCTCAAAAGTAGATTTCACCTGTGCCAAATAGCCTATATTTTGAGTCAGACCATCCCAAACATATTCTCAAATTTTAGCGAAAATCCATTTAACTGTTTTCTGTGTGATTTAACAAACAGATAAAGAGATAGAAGTTTGATTTGATTTAGATAGATGGATGGTTAATAGATAAGGCCTGCCTGAGTTTTAAGATCTTCAGGTTGAAGGGGATGTTTTCTCAGTCCTGACACCATCATAGGATGTCCACAGGTGACGACATGGGAGACAGTCTTCTCAATAGCTGCTCCCAGACTGTGGAATTCCCTCTCACAAAAGGCTCACTTGGTCTCCTCTTCGCTCTCTTCAGCAGGGAAGACAAACCTTAAACATGCTTATTCTAGAAGTTTCTTTTTTCCCAGTTAGTCTCAAAGGGGCTACTAAATTCCTGGATTCACACTGTGAAGGGTTGCCATAATTCTCTTCCACAAACCGGGACAAAATGTAGGACAAAATTTAGACCAAAATGCAGGACAATTGTAGGATAAAATTTAGCCCCAAATGCAGGACATTTAACGTCCTTCATTTTTCTTAAATGTCCTACATTTTGGGCGAAATTTTATCCCACAATTGCCCTGCATTTTGGTCTAAATTATGTCCTACATTTTGTCTCGGTTTGTGGTAGAGAATTATGGCAACCCTAACTGTGACCAACTGATTTTTTTTTTTTTAATGCATCTGAGAACGTAGGCTCAAGCCTATGAAATCTCATGCTGCCAACTTCTTTCTTTCAGTCAGGGGCTCTTCAGACTGGCCATTAAGGCCGGCCTGGAGGCAGAGTCAGGCCATCATGTCCACATGATGCATGCCCCGACTCCACCCCCTAGGGTGCCATGACACCGCACACCACTCCACATGGTGCACGGCATCAACGGCACTCTTCCAGCACTGTGCCTACACAATGCAGCACCAAAGGAGCACTGTATAGCTGTGGCGCCATGGCTATCATGCCCTGGAAAGGCTGGATCAGGGCCACAGCTTGTGGTTGCCACGGCCCCAAACTAGCTTGGAAAGGGGTGGCATCGTGGCATCCCTTAGGGGCTGTCTGTACAGCCTCGATGTCTCAAAGGTGCTACAAGATCCCTTTGTATGGTGATTTTCCAGACTAACACAGCTATGTCTGATTTTTTTGTTTGTAATACACATTTTTTTAATCACTTCCAACATCAGAGATAAAAATTGGAACACATGTGTCCAAGCAAGATCAGAATGTGGTCAAGATGGCGAAGGTTATTAATGAGAAAAAGCATACAAGGTAGGAGAGGCTGCAGCCAGTTTCTTTTGCCTGAGCCTATTGGCAAGGACAAGGTTCTGCCCCCTCTTGTTCTCTTCCCCTGCTGACCTAATTTGAATAAAAACCTTAGCAGTGTGAACTCACTCTGAAGCATCTGAAGTAAACTGAGGACAAAAAGGGAAAATGGGGAGAAAAGGAAAAAAATTGGGACATTTTAAAAGCAGCTGAAAAAGTGGGGTAGTGGAGGATTATTCAGGACTGTTCTGTTTAATTGGGATAATTGGAGAGTATGATTTTTGTCTGCATTTTTTTATTAGCAATAGCAATAGCATTTACATATCTATACTGATTCATAGTGAACTCAGCACTAAGTGGTTTACAATCTGTAAGCCAATTGCCCCCAACAAGTTGGGTACTCATTTTACTGATTTACAAAATGATGGAAGGCTGAGTTTACCCTGGAGCCTTAGCTGCAGTACAGTACCGGCATTTAACCACTGTGCCACCAGGGCTCCTTTATTGATGAATTTGATTGATTTTCGTTGATACAGGAAAGTGTCATATTCCAGAGTGCAATGGAGTAAATTTGAAAAATGTGAATTAGGTAAATTCACATGAAAATGTGACCTGAACAAATTTCTTCCTTATACCTGAGGCTGAAGACTGCCTTAATATCATCACAGCCTCCATACAACTGCCTGATCAATTCTGGCCTGGCCTATGGTGTCCAATTTGAGAATGAAGTTGCACAAATGTGAGCCTCCGACAAATGTTTTAAGAACAATTTTTGTTTATCATCATAATCAATGATAATTATGAATTATTCCTCTGATTATTTTCAGAAATTATCAAGATAACCCAGGAAGATAAGCCAATGTAACAATCATGGGCATGACACAGATGCAGAAGCTAGACTGCTGACTGGAACAGTAAACAGAAACCATATAACACTATAGTTTTTTGTGGCTTTTGGGGGGTATGTGGCCATGTTCCAGAACATGGCCACATAGCCTGAAAAACCCACAAAAAACTATGGATGCCGGCCATGAAAGCCTTCGACTTCATATAACACTAGTTTTAAAGGAATTGCACTGGCTGCCAATATACTTCCAGTATAAATTCAAGATGCTAATTGATATCATTTAAAGCCCTAAATGGCTTATGTCCATGATGCCTTAGAGAGTATCTCTATAATATTTAAATAAATAAATAAATAAATAAATAAATAAATAAATAATGCTTACAAAGATTTGAAGTCATTGGAGGGCCCCGCATGTGTGTCCCACCAGAGAGGGCATTACATTATGGGAGGACATAGGAGAGGGCCTTTTCAGCTGTGGCACCTCAGTTACAGAATCCCCTCCTTTCAGAGGCCTGACACAAGCATTAGTCCTCCACTAACACGTGTCAATCCACCACCAAGCAAAAACATAACTTTTTATTAAGCCCTGAGTGATTTTATCCAATTTGCACATCTGCTATGGTCAGTGTCAGTTTAAATTGATTTAACAGGTTTTTAATTGTCTTGTTTTAAAGTGATAAATTATTTAATAATTTTTTAGTTTTTAAAAAAAATTTCATTGCTGTTATTGTCTTAAACTTATTTTATGAAGTTCCACTATGAGATTTTCAGACACAGTTGTTCTTGTGCACTTTCAAGTCATTTCCAAACTATGGCGACCCTGAGGTGTACCTATCATGGGGTATTCTTCGCAAATTTCTTCAGAGGAAGTTTACCATTGCCATCTCTGAGGCTGGGAGACTTGTCCAAGGTCACCCAGTGGGTTTATATGGCCAAGGTAGGATTTGAACCCTGGCCCCCAGAGTTGTAGTCTAACATTCAAACCACTACACCATGCTGGCTCTTCAGATAGAGAGCAAGATATAAACATTTAAATAACTGAAACAAGCAAACAAACAATTTGGCTTTTAAGTATCACTGATTTGAATATGTGTTCTGTATTTTTAATGGGTTGCTATATTTTAACATTGAATTATATAATTTCAATTACAGTATATCATCTCCGTTCTGTTAAGAAAAGAGTTGGAATTTGGAGACTTTGAGGGGTTTGCTATTGGTTCCCTCTAAGGACTTTATCACATGGGAGGCAAGCCTCCACATCCCATGAATAAATGGCCATTAAATCCCAGGAATAACCAACTTGATTGTTTTCAAACGATGTTGTACGATGACACCATTATCCCAGCATTATCCCGTGAATAAAGCAGCAGAATTGTGCCGCTTTTCATTCATGGGAAAATCCCATGAATGAAAAATGGCATGATTTTGCAGCTTTATTCGTGGGATAATACCAGGATAATGACAACGTCGTGTGAAAACAATCCCGCTGTTGTGGAATATTCAGAGATTCAATGGCCACTTATGCATGGGATGTGGGCGTTTGCATCCCGTGTGATAAAGTCCTAAAAAGGTCTGAGAGAGTGGGACTTTCCCAAAGTCAGCCACTAGGTTTCTATGGATAAGTACAGATTTGGACTCTGGTCTCCCAGAGTCTTAGGCCAAAACTCAAAAGCTACCCTTTGAATTTAATTAAAAATGATCCCAAGATACGGTGTTAAGGGTGGGATGGATATTGAAGGCTGGCAAATGACTTCTTAGCTGAGGAGACTTTCTTCCTCACAGTTCATTTTATATATGACTGGCCCATTCCGCACGGGCAAAAAGTACGTACTAGGTACGTACTAGGGTTATGAAAGGGCATCCCTACCTGACGCCCTAATCCTAGTACGTACCTAGTACATACAAAATGGTGGCTCCCTATACACTTGGGCGCTGCCATTAGTATGTCATGACCGCGCCGCCTCCAAATGGAGTGGCACGGAAGTGATGTACTGGCGCCGCATGATGGCGCCTGGGGCGCCCTTTCTGCGGCGCTGGAAGGAGCTCCATTTCGGAGCTCCTTCCAGCTTTGTGTCGCTGGGCACAGCCTTTAGACAGTTGCGCTAGTGACACAAAGCAGAAAGGGGCGGAGCAGCCCCTTTCTCTTTTTCCCCACTGCTGTCAGGTGTCCTTGGGGCATGAAGCCCCAAGGACACCCCTTTCCAGGCTGCAGGGAAGCGACCTTTTGCTGCTTCCCCGCGGTCTGGAAAGTGGTGGATCGGGGCCTCAGAGGCTGCTGCTGTGGCAGCTGAGGCCCCGATCCGGCAGGGAAAGGGGCGGGAACAGGCCGCCCCAAAAGGGCGGTCTGTAAACTGCCACTGAGAATAAATTATGTGTCCCTGCATTAATATCATAGTGGTAGTCCATTTAACACATTCCCATTTGGTAAATGCCTGATTCACTACATAGTTAGCAGTCTTTTGTTGAGGAGCCTACATGATTTGAGTGGATCTCAAGCAGCTAGGAAATTTCTGCATAAATACTGACAAGATCAAAGATCCTTTTTTGTGCTGGGAACGTAATTGTGTATCTTTACCATTCCCTCATCCTTTGCAGACAGCTCAGCAGACAAGATGGAGCTGTACTATAACATGTCAACATCGCACAAAGTCTTGCTGGACAAGCTGTGGCAAGAATTGGAACCTTGTGATCCTCCTGACAACAGTTCTGTCGCTTTCCTTTTGTTCCTCCTGTTGTTTTCCTTGGCAGGTAGAAAACGAGCAATTAAAAGGATCTTATGTCTCGCTGTCATCATGTCAACCCATTGCTTCATCGCTCCTTTCTCAAGACAACTCTCCTTATCCCACCCTACTGCTTTGGTATCCCTCCCACTCAAAGAGGAAAAGATCATTTCCAGCTTGGATCAATGGGCCTGAGATATGTTGAAGGCAGACATGAATATATCTCTTTTGGGTTGAAAACATTGGAAACTTCCTTTTAACTACAACAAGAAACATAGTATAAATTACATGTAGGTCCTGACTGCACTGGCATGGGATAGCCCAGAGTATCCTGGCTTTGGAATTGCCCTGCCACTCCCATGTTGCAAAGGCTGTCCATTCTGATGTCAGACAGCTGATCCCACTCAACTGCCCAGTGCATCCACTGTCATGGGTTACTTTCATCACTGTGGGGGGTCCTTTAACCCTATGTGACCCCTTTAACCCTATGTGATATTGTAAGATATATTTTACTCCTTTTGTGGTATAACCCAAGGTGGCGAGAAGTCCTAACCACAAAGGAGGACAAGCACTGCAAAAAGTAGGGCATTCCAGAAAAATGTAGGGCATAACCAGATAAAAGCTAGAACACTCAAATATAAATTTATTTCCTACAGTTTATTTACAGTTGAGTTGTGTATTTTATTAGGTATTCTGCCATATTTTTCTGAGAAACATACCATCATTAAAATGCCTGGCTGGCTTGCAATATACTTCTAGAACTCTGGGCAAGACAAACGCTTAAAATTGTACTTTACTAGCAAGAAATCTTTCACTCAATCTCCAATTAAATCATTCCTTTCATTTGTCAATTGTGCTGAAATTAAGGGGAAAAAACTCTTTCAGCATTTTCAGTGTCCTTCAGCAGCCCAGTGTCTAACATGTTTGTTGTTCCCCTCCAAGAAACAAATGCACTCTGAGCTTGTCTGCTGTTGCTTCTCCCAGGAAAAAAGAACCTTAGAAGGATCCAACCGATCCACATCTGCAATGAGGACAGGCTTCCAAATAGACACATTTCTTGAAGGGGTACAGCAAATGTGGCATTACTCAATGGGCAGCATCTCAGTTATGCTCAAACTGGAGGGCATTTTGGGATCCTCCTGCACAGGATGTTGAAGTGTAAGACATTTCCTGGGAAATGAAGTCATCTGATCACCCTGAGTATAACCATAATTGTTTTAATTATTTTTATAATTTTAGTTTATGTGCAGCCTCACTACCTTGGTGTGTTTTCTGCCACAGACCAGCAACTTGTAGAATTGTGATGCTTTGTAAAATGTTACTGTACAATAATTATTCTACTTTAAAGATTAGAGTTATGAGGTAACAGTAAAGGCAATTAATTGCTACCGAGAGCCTTGGAAAGGTAATGTTCTTAACTCTGGTAACCCCTCCCAATCAGACCTGCCAATTTCCAGTATTTGTGTTGACCTACTGAAGGAAGGGAGTTTCCAAAGATGCTTTGTTTCCATCTGTACTTTCTGGCTGCAAAGGGAATGAGGAATTGAAATCTCTCCGTTGACTTGAAGAATGACATTTTCCAAACATGATATCAGAGGACACCTCATTTTCTCAGCATTATTCAGATACCGACACAACTATGTGTCAGTCACAGAAGAGCCTGTTTGAGCTGCTAAGGATGCTGGTAGATTTCATTCCATCTACTGTTTTGTTTCATTTTATTTGCTGAACCAATCTAATTTACAATTCCCAGACTACTGTATACATCAGAATAAAGTTATTATGTTGATTTTTCACTTCTATAGGTTTTATGATGCAGATCTTGACTCCTCAAACAAACCAAAATGTCCACTTTTTTTGTTAAAATATATACAAAAATATTATTTCTCAATATTCATTGGGATCATACAAATGGCCCTTGATTTGACTTAGGGCCAAACTTGGATGATTCAGGTTCAGCTGAGACAGTAGTGTCACTAGACCTGGTGTCACTCAGTGTGGGGTGGTGATGCCATTGGCAGAGTGTAATCTGTCCTGGAAGCACTGACCTCTCTCTACTCTTTTATCCATCCAGTCTTTAGTGTGAGTTATGCTTGCTGGAATTTTGTAAGTTTTTTGGCATTGTTTTCTTTTGCTTCATCTTTTAGATCCTTTGTTATATGCCCCTAAGTTTTAGCCTTGACCTATCCATCGGTCATATCAAAATCCATAATTTTGGCCCCAAAACCTGCCCTCAACTTATGAGGTCGACTTATAGTTGAGGATATACGGTATCACTAGTTTTTAGTGAGCTTGGGAAACTCTTGTGAAAATTTACCTCCATCTAGCATAAGATGGAATAATGAATGCATATGAAATCGGATGTTGCAACCATGTCTGTCATCATTCTTCCAACACTTGAATTCTGTTTTGTATAACATGAGACTAACTACTTTCTGACAGAATCTATTTTAAAACTATTGATCTCTCTCTCTCTCTTTTAATTCCTCCAGTCTGTTAGCTTTGTTATTTTTATTTCAGGCATGTCATTTTGCTGACACTACAGAAACAGCATTGAAGTTCAACTACAACAGTTAGCTGACCTTTCGCTGCCTTCCTCATAAAGCTTATAATAATTTTGTATGTACATTGTTCCTCTCTTTTTTAAAAAAACTGCCTTTCTCTTCTTGTTAATTCTAGCTGTTTTGGGGGCATCACAGTCTTCCATCAGGTGTTTTCAAAACTGTGATTTGTAGTATTTGAGCACTCTAATATCACAAGAAGCGCAAGAGATAGAAACTGAGGTCCTGCAGCAGGACAGAATGTGACTTGTGTAAGGTCACCCAGTGGGTTTCCATAGCTAAGCAAGGATTGGAACCCTGGTCTCCAGAGCCATAGTCCAATGATCTATCAACTATACCTTGCTGTCTCCATTTTGATAGGTACCAGTTTATTCTGCTTTGGTCAAACCTATTCTGGAGTCCAGATTAGGACATCAGAGTATAAGAAAGAAATTGATCATGTGGAACATGTTGAATGGAGGGCAAGCAGCATGGTAAAAGGTCTGGAAACTAAGTCTTATGAGGTGGTGGAATTTGGCATATGTAGCCTGAAAAAGAGAAGACTGCAAAGTGATATGATATGTGTATGTGTCTTTAAACTTGTCCATTTATAATGACTCCATGAATTTCATAGAGCTTTCTGACAGCTATTTTTAAATAGATGAAGGGCTGGCAGCTGTAACAAGGATCAAACTTGTTCTTTGCTGTTCCATGGCATAGAGTCCAAACTAATGGATTCAAATTAGAAGAAAATATATTCCAACTAAACATTGGTAAGATTTTCCTGACAGTAAAAGCTGTTTCATAGTAGCACAGATTGCCCTGGTGGACAATCCTTCATTGGAGGTTATTAAACAGAGGTTGGATGAGGTTGGATGACCACCTCTCAGACAGACTTTATTAGTGGGTTACTGCACTGACAGAGAGTTGGATTAGATGGCCTTTGGGATCACTTCCAGCTGTGTGAATGACTGAGGTCAACAAGGAGTGACAAGATGAAGGTGGAACGAAGTGGTGGTGAGATATTAGAAAACAGATCTGTGTGGGCCTCATGGCTTGGCATGCAACCTTTTAAACTAAACCACTGCCCTCAAGTACAATGGATGGTGCTGTTTGGTTTTAAGTGATTCTGATTCTCAGTACAAGATAGAGGGGTGCAGCTGCACTTATGTCCTGCTGGTAGGCTTTGCATAGGCAATCAACCCATTACTGTGAGAAGATAAATTGGGCTAAACAGACCCTTGTCCTAAACCCACATGTTGTTGTTATAGTTTGCTACCCTCAAATTGACCTCAACTCATGGTGACCCTGTGGATGAGATATCTCCAAGCCCCCTATCCTCTATGGAGCTTCTTAGATTCAGGCCCATGGCCTCCCTAATTGAGTCTAATCCATCTGGTGTGCAGTCTTCCTCTCTTTCTATTGCCTTCAACCTTTCTTAGCATTATTGTCTTTTCTAATGAGTCATACTTTCTCATGATGTGGCCAAAGTATGACAGCCTCAGTTTGGCTCTTCTTACATTCTTAAGTAAAACTCACTTGCAATCCTGTCCATTCCTGTGGGTGGAATGAAAGGTACGCCATCTTTCTCTTACCCCAGGTAGCAAAAAGCCTGCAATAGGTACTTCAGGATTCTATTTAGGAACTTTATCTTCTGAGACTAGGAATTAGCCTGGGGAACTCCATGGAACAGATGTGGATATACCTTAGAAGCTGCTGCATTTGGTGAAGGAAATAATTGAGTATCATGTTGTAGGAATGGGAGGAAATAATCAAAGACATCTCGGTATTAGTAACATATATTATGAAATGTTTTGGGAAATCTGCAACAAATACAGACTAGGGCAAACAAAATTACAAAATGTTTATCTCACCCCAGCTCACAACTCATCACTGCCTAAAAAGCTGTGTGTTAATTGAATCAAAGTGTTGCAAAGCCACTCTAAAACTGCATGAACTCAGTAGTAAGTCAGGGAAAAAACTCATTATGCCATGAAGCACTACTGGTGAAAAATGCAGTAAGATGCAACAGCAAATTGTTGCCTCTGACTAACAGATAGCAAAAGGACCCAATTAATTGATTGATTTAAATATTTATATGATGCCATATGTCATACAGTTTGAAAGCAGCATACAATATAATCAGTTTAACCAATGTAAATGATATAAACAAGTAAAGAAATAATTTAAACAGACTAAAATATACTAAATAATTTGACATTTAAAATAAAACAATTGAAATCAGTTAAAACAGCTTAAAACAATTTTAAACTATAAAGGATGTGCAAATTTGGATAAAATCAATTAGGTCCTAAAGGCTTTTTAAAAACCTAGGGCTATGATCTTGCATCAGAGGTGTAGCTACAATATCATCTCCAAATCCGACTTCTGAACTCCACCTTAAAAACTAATCAGTTGCCCCGAGAAATGAAGATCTGTGGTGCTAATGGGTGGGGCACTGAAAATGTGGTTGTTGCTTGCTGTCCTTGGAGTTTATAGCATACACTTTTCAGCCCAATCAGGGCATGGGATGAGATCAGGATGGAATGGGGGAAACGGGGTTTATCGAACACAAAAAAGCTGCTGTGCTGTCACCCAAACATCACCCATCCCTCAAACATACTCTGTCAGCTAATTTTTGTGGTAAGAAAAACTTCTGTGGTAGCAAAATCACCAGAAGTGCAGCTGGGCGACAGGTGATGGTCAGGTGGCAATACAGCAGCAATTTTGTGTGTGATAAAACCCACTTTCCCTCGTTCCAGCTCGATCCCATCCCATGCCCAGATCGGGCTGAGAAGTGGTGGAGTCTCCTTCCTTAAAGGTCTTTAAACAGAGGCTGGATGACCATCGAGTATGCTTTGATTGAGAGCTCCTGTATTGCAGGGGGTTGGACTGGATGACCCTTGAGGTCTGTAATGGAGGAAAAAGAAGTAGATTAAATAAACAATTTTGGTACGAGTCTCAGAAAAAGGGAGGGTTAGGCCTCCCTAATATAAAAGGATATTATGATGCTAACCACTTAAGATATGTAATAGAAGGTATGTTGGATGTACCAAATTTGGATTGGTTAGAAATGGGGGGAAAAGAGATAGATATGAAAATAGAGAAAATTTTCTTTAAAGAAATTAGTAGGAAAGAAATTAAAGAAATTGAAAACCCATTTATGAAAAATATATTAGAAATAATGGAATAAATATAAAAAATGATTAATGAATGAAAACTCAATGATAACACCAACAATAATGGAAAAATATTTCCCAAAAAAATTAAAAGATGTATTAGATAAAGAATTAAAGGAAAGGAAAATAGATAAAATAGAAAATTGGATGGAATTAAAAATAGGAAAAGAAAATATAAAAACTTAGGGAAATAAATATATCCTGGTTGCATTTTATGCAAATAGAACAATGGTTTAAAAATTGGAAGAAAAAAATATAGAAAAAGGAAAATATACACAACTTGAACAAATAATCCAGAAAGGAAAAGAAATGGAGGAAAATGAAAATGTGAAAAGTACAACTAGTAAAATTTATAAAATATTAATGGAGAATAAGAGGAAAAAATTAAATCAAATTATTTTAAAAGAAATATGGGAAGATGAACTATGATGCGAAATTTATGATAATGAATGGAATAAGATTTGGGAACAAAGACATTTGAAAAATTTATCGGTGCAAATTAAGAAAAATTATTATAAATTGATTTGGAAATGGTATTTGACACCAGTGAGATTACATAATATAAACAAAGACAATTCAAAATATTGTTGGAGAGGCTGTCAGGAAGCAGGACCATATCTACATATGTGGTGGCAATGTAAATATGTACAAAAATTTTGAGAAATAGTAATAGTAGAGATAGAAAATATTATGAATATAAAGATAGATAGAAAACCAAACATAGTATTGTTATCAATATACAATGAAGTAGAATGGAAAGAAGAAGAAAAAACTTGGAACAAATTTGTTTACTGCTGTGAGATTAATTACAGAAAGAAATTGGAAAACAAAAATAAATGTGAAATTGGAGGATTGGTATAAAGAAGTTTGGAAGTTAGCAATTAATGACAAATTAACATGCAAATTGAAAGTAAAAAAAGGATTATGGAATAGAGATTATTTTGATGAAATATGGAGTAAATTTATTGAAAATGTATTAAGAAAAGAAGATGGGAAATTACCTCCACAGGAGGAGTTAAAATTTTGGATGGAGTATAAAGAAGGGAATGGCTCCGGGGGGAAAGGGGGGCACTGAGGGGATATTTAGGGGTTTTTATTTTAAAAAATGAATAAGATGCAAAAGTACATGTATGTATGGAAAGAATGTTAAATCTGTTTTGTTTTGTAAAATTTCAAAAAAACTAACTAAATAAAAAAGAGGTCTCTTCCAACTCTATGATTCTATGATTCTAGTGCATGCGATAAACTCCCTTGAGGAGGCTCCGACGCATGGCGGCCATGTGGATAAGATAGCTCCGAACTGCCCTATCTTCCATTGCTCTGCTTAAGTCCTGTAAGTCTTAGGTCCTTGCTCCACTGGTGCCTTGTGATACTCTGTTTTTAATTGTCAATTTTTATGTATTTTATTGAATTGTTGTTTTTCATTTTGTAGTGTATTTTATATCAGGTTGTGATGCCGCTTCGATCCATCTGGGAGAAGTGGGAAAATACAATTAATAATAATAATAATAATAATAATAATAATAATAATAATAATAATAATAATGATAGTTGTTGTTGTTGTTGTTGTTGTTGTTGTTGTATTTCATACCCATGACCTCCCTTATTGAGTCTAGCCATTTGGTATGTGGTCTTCCACTCTTTCTGCTGCCTTCCACCTTTCCTAACATTATTGTCTTTCTGAGTGAGTCATGCCTTCTCAATGTGGCCAAAGTACAACAGTCTCAGTTTTGTCTTCTTGGGTTCCAGAGAAAGGTCTGACTTGATCTGCTTTAGGACTCATTTATTTGGAGTTTCTTTTCTCCCTTCTGTCCACGGTATCCTCAATGCTCTTCTCCAGCACCACATCTCAAATGAGTTGATTTTTTTTTCTTCTCCATTTTTTTCACTGTCCACCATCCATACATGGTGATGAGGAATGAAGATGACCTGACCTTAAAAGCCAGCCAGCTTTTAAGGTCACACTATCACCACTGAACAATGGTGTCATGAAAATTTGCATCAGGATCCTGCATTAGTCCCTGCTTCTAATCTTCAAATCATCACTTGCTGGCAGGAAGAGGCTGGTCATGTCAGTCTGCAGCACCCCTCAATAAGAAGAACAGACAAGCATAATTCCATCATGGTTGGGCCCCTGCAGCTGGTGAGAGCCCTTTACTCCATGTTCCTATTGGCAATGCACCTTTCAGTGCAAGAGGAAGGACACCAGGAACTCAGAATTTAATTCCTACCCCACCACCCCCTTTTCTTTGTGTGTTGTGTCTTGTTTAGATTGTAAGTATGCTGGCACAGAACTGTCAAGCCAACTAATTGTAAGCCATTCTGGGAACCTTTGAGGTTGAAAGGCTGCCTATAAATATAATCAATCAGTCAATGTTGCATGTCATCCTATCTCTTCAATACACAGTAATCTTCCCTAAGCAGATCAAGAAATGAAAGGTTACAGAAGGCCCATGTATTCTTCTCTGCACTGAACAATTGAAAAATGAATCCCAAACAGGCCACATTTAACTCAAGTGTCACTCATTCCAAAATAAATACCACCCCCCCAACCATAGCAACAGTTCTTCACAATCCTAAATTCTCAACTTGAACACCAGTCAAATTAAGAACTGTGACATATGGCAACTTTCTGTTTAAAAATGGAACCCCACCAACATTTTGGCACCGACTCATTTTTCAGCACTTGAAGAAACCCATTTGAGCATAGGTCACAGTTCACTGTGGGGAAAATAAAGCAAAGGGGACCATTAATGTGTTAATTTTGCTTTGCTGTTCTCTTTTGTTTTTTTTCTCCTTTATACAGGCCTAGTGACTAATCCCATTTTAAACATGAATATGTAATAGGCCTAGCAGATGTTATGTCTGGTGTAAAGCATTTGGTTAGCAAAACATCATGATCTTAAAGCATACTTATGAAGAGCAGAGCACTGGTCATCACTGTTGCTACAAAGTAGCCCCCTTCCCTTTGGGAATGATTGCAGTCATCCTTACTGTTAGTCATTGTAAATTGGTGCATGAATTTTATTTCTGTGAAAAGGGGTGATTAATGAGGCTGGCTTCAGTAGTGAACAACATCGATTGGAACAAAGCAAACTTGTCTGCCACAAATGCACCTTAATCCTGACCTCCAGCACCTGTGCAATTACAACACAGTGTCTCCTTGGTACCGAGTCTGCCAAATATGTTGAGTTGAGCCAAAAAAAAGTCTGATTTACAAAGTAAATTGGAGTATTGACATTTCTAGTTGCCTTTCCCTTGCTCTAAAAGTCAGAATGTGGACCCATTTTCTTCATGGCAAAAAAGGAGACATTCAGCAGTGGCAATCCATACACATGAGGTAGAAGGAAAAGTCAGACCTCCCCAGCAGTGTCATATCAGAGCATGCACACACACACAAAACTAAACATACCATTGCTACATTGCCACCTACATTACTGTCTGCTACATTACCATCACCCACTTTTTGGAGGGGTACTGACCATTCCTGGAAAGCACACCTGTCTGGAGTAGCAATGGGAGCTATCCTGATGGAGCACAGTTCTTCACCCTTCACGGTCTGCCAGCTGAGGAGATCTTCTCCATGCTATGTGGAAGAGCCTGCTCTTAGTTTATGAAATACACTTAAGTGATGGGGATGGAAGGGAGCCAATATGGTGTAGAGATTTCAATGCTGGCCTGTGACTCTGGAGACCAGGGTTCGATTCCCTGTTTGGCCATAAAACCCACTGGGTGAACTTGGGCAAATCCCATCTCAGCTTTAGGGAAAGGCAATGGCAAACCTTCTCTGAACAAATCTTGCCAAGAAAACCCCATGAGAGTTTAGGGTCACCATAAGCTGAAAATGACTTGAAGGCACACAGCAACAACAATGGTTTAAGAACTCGGGGAGTTACAGGACTGAACTCCTTCAGTTCAGAAGTCTTCTAATAAGCTAAATGCAAATGAACTGGGCATAGTTCTTACTGATATCTTTATCACACTGCACTGTTATAGCACTATATTCCTCTTTAATTTCTATAGCTGCCTCTTGTGGAATCTGGGGTTTGTAGTTCAGCAACAGCCAAGAGCTCTCTGGCTGAGAATTCTAAATGCCCCTCCCTAAATTGCAAATCTCAAGATCCCATAGGATGTTGCTATGGCAATAAAGTGGAATCTACAGTCGGCCTGTGGTAACCACGGACTTGCAGAGATTCAACCATCCACAGATGGCAAGCTTGCGCTGTCCCCAATGGTGGCATGTGCATATGGCTGTGCCACCATTAGGGACAACCCCTGTTGTCCCCAGTGGTGATGCATGCACACGGCCATGCCACTATTAGGGACATAGAGTCCCATTGTCTCTAATGGCAGCGCAGCCATGTGTATGCGCTGCTACTGGGGACAACAGGGGGCTGTCCCTAATGGCAGCACAGCCACATGCACACACTACCATGGAAGTTCCATTGTCCCCAACGGTGCAGCCGCATGCACATACTACCATTGGGGACAACGGAACTCAAGAATCTGCAGTTTTAGTATCCATGGTGGGGCAGTCTGGAACAGATCCCTCCATGGATACTGATGGCCAGCTGTGGAGTTATAACAGAGTAGTATGATAAGAATATGTGTTAGTTACCAGTGATTTCTCCCTGTCAGGCCCCCACCTTTCCAGGCAGATGTTCCCTATATGTGGTTTGCATGTGGGTAACATGGAACGGCAAGACAGGAACGACCTACTAAGTGTCATTCTTAACTGTCAAACCAGAAAGACAGAAAAGGCTTAGAAGACTCATCCTTAACAAGTCTGACATTCCACTGAATACATAGGAGGTTTTGGGTCTTAGGGATGTCTTCGGAAAGCTATGAGTATGCTCTCCTCAAGACCAGCAACTACAGTGGAAGATGGAAAGGAAGCATGAAATGTTCAATGATGGTCTGAGAGCAAACTAAGCCTGAACTCTCCTTAGAAGCCAAAATGACTGAACAGAGGCTGCCATACTTTGGATATGTCATGAAACCACACGACTCAATGGAAAAAATGGTATCCTGCTCAGTAGAAGGCCAGATGAAAAGAGAATGGTTACATTATATGTGGACAAACTTAGTCAAGAAGCCACAACCCCATGCAACTGAACAGGGCTGTTAATAAACATGATATAATCTGTATTGTGGAAATAATGCAGTTTGACACTCTTTTAAGTACCATGGCTCAATGCTATGACATTATGGGATTTCTAGTTTTGTGAGATACTTAGCCTCCTCTATTAGAGAGCTCTGGTGCCACAACACACTACAAATCCCAGAATTCCATAGGATGGAGCCATGACAATAAAGTGGTACCAAAATTCATTAATTCTGCAGTGTGGCAGCAGCTCTAGTGCCCATAACACCTAATAACCCAAAGGGAGGCATTGTTGGTTGTTTTACACCCAAAGGATTTAAAACAACCAACCCAAAGACAGGCCTTTCCAGTAGGATCCTTTGGTCTAAGAAGCATAGATGATGTTTAGTTTCAAATACCTCCTGTAAACATGTCTCATTACATAGGTCTTCCTCAGAAAATATGACTGCTCTTTTCTGTATTCTTGTTGGAGGGTTTTATTTAACCGCTAATTTGAAAATCTTTTAGATTGCTTTCATCCTGCTTAAATGTACATTTTAATGTCAAGCACTTATAGATTTTATTATACCAAGGGAGATACAAGTACTAGATATACATTTATTCATTCAGCAGACACAATCAATGTGCATAAGAAAGCAGCATTTTAAGAGCAGGTCTCATTTTCAGGATGTACATGCCTTGTGACCAAAGGCACAGCGAAGCGAAAACAAATAAGAATATCACCCCACCCCCACCCCTACCCCATATAGATATGACCACCTCAAATGAATTTTTTCTTCACTCTCTGAATCCAAAGAAATGATAGAACCCTCCAAAGCCCCAATATTAACACTTCCAAAGAAATGATAGAACCCTCCAAAGCCCCAATATTAACACTTCATGAAACAGCTACTGCTTCTCTTCCTTCTCCTCTCCTCTCTCTTCTCTTCCTCCTTCATTTTTTTATATCCTATCTTTTTCCTAGTTCAGGATTCAAAGTGTCTTACAACTGATTAGAAAATCATGATTAAAATTTCACAGACTACAAAAGTTTAAAAATGATTAGACTGTCTAAAAAAATAAATAAAACCAATAGAAAACATAAATAATAAGAAATAGAAAACACAATTTAGGACTTTTCATCCTGACTGTCCTCATCCATTGCGGGGCATCTGGAACTGGCTCCCTCTGACCTTTTAAACCACTATTAAAATTGGAAAATTGCATCTGTGGACATACTTATTGCATGACGTCACCTCCAACCTGTTGCTGCTGTGTCTCTGAAGCATGTTTAAAATGCACCTGTCAACTGACAGGCAAACCTATCAATAAGCTCCCAATTGAACTACTGTGTTATTAGTACCTCCTGCAGCAGTCCAGAGACTGGGCAGTTATGAGATGTCAGTATAATTCTTCTAGAACATGGCCACATAACCCGAAAAACCCTAAAAAAACTATGTCAGTATCATCTTCTTCCCCACTCCCCCTTACTATTTCCAAGCAGGCTGGTTTTCTTTTCTTTCTTTTCTTTTCCTTTTTCCTTTTCATGTTTTTTTTCTTTTTTCTTTTCCGCACTTTCTTTTCTTTCTTTTCCTTTAATCTTCGTTGCACCAAATTCTATTCCTCTAACTCTGTAATTGTATTACAAATAAAAATGGAAACACAAAACAAAAACAGGCATTCGTCTGTGCCTCTCCCTCCCTCTTTTTTACAGGGCTACCCTGGCTGGTAGTGGGAGGAAGCAAGGGAAGAGTTTGGGACAGACAACCAGTGACTATCACACCAGGTCTTCGCCTGAGCTGTCATCCAGTGTGATTTGTTCCCCTGCAGAACTCCTAGTGATGCCCCTGTCCTTAAAGCTTTCTTTTCATTAACCTACTTAGGGCTTTGGTATTGTTTTTGGAAGAAATATTCTCACAGTGGATCTAGTAATGTTCTAATGTCACTTTGATCCAAATTTTCAGTGCATCTACCTCCTGTAGCAATTACAGCCAGCAGGACTATAAAATCCACAGTGACAGCAACAGCAGTTGCAAAAAGAATAAGAATTAGAGGGGGTCAAATCCTCCCACCCCTGCAGAATTTCTCCTGTCCAGACGATAAAGTTTATCCCGTGAACAAATAAGCCAGTTTACCTCTTAAGGATTGAATTCAGGATCCGGGATGCCCCCAGATATTATCATACCTAAATTGCTGTCTATCTTGCCAGGATGCTGCCAGCCAATTTTTGAAGTTGGAAGCTCCCCAATTTTGAAAAAGTGCTGGCTGAGTGAGGCTTCAACCCAGGATGCATCTGGGCGGCGATTTAGGTATGATAACATCCAGGAGCATCCTGGATTCTGAATTCAATCCAGAAGAGATAAACCAGCTTATTTGTTCATGGGATAAACTCCTTTGTTGAAAAGTTCAGAGCAGAGTTTTACAACCAGTTAAGATAAAGTGTGAGAGCCAGCATTGTGTAGTGGTTTATGTGCTGTACTAAGGGTGTAGCCACTCTGCATAATTAAAGTAGTTTGACATCATTTTAAATGCCTTGACTACAAAATCCTAGGATTTGTAGTTTGGTGAGGCATTCAGACTGGTCTGTCAGAGAGTGCTGGTGCCTCACCAAACTACAAATCCCAGGATTCTGTAGGATAGAGACATGACAATTAAAAGGGTGTTATTTCTACAGTGCAACTACACCCTAGGACACTAGGAGACTAGATCTGCATCCTGCTCATCCATGCAAACCCACTGAGTGTAAATTACCTAGTCTCGGCCTTAGAGATAGCAATGGCAAATCTCCTCTGAAGAAACCTTGCCAGAAAATGGCATGGTAGGTTTGAATTAGGGCCACCATAAGTCAGAAACAACCTGAACACATATGACAACAATGACAACAACAACAGTAACAGTCACTAATAGGATGCTGGCCTATAGGTGTTAGGTGGCACCTCAAGTCTGTTAATTAAATAATCCTGCTTCTTAGACCCTGGCTACATCTGCACTGCAGAAATAATCCAGGTTGACACTACTTTAACTGCCATGGCTCAGTGCTATGGAATTATTGAAACTGTAATTTTGTGAGATATTTAAACTTCTCTGTAGAGAGTTCTCGTGCCACAACAAACTACAATTCCCAAAATTCCATTGTACTGAGCCATGGCAGTTAAAGTGATGCCAACCTGAATTATTTCTTCTGTTTGGATTCAGTCCCTGTGAATCCTGACTCCACTATTCTTTTGGTGGTTCCTAATGCTCTAGATAATACTGTCACATCACTTCAAGCTAGGGGTGACCTGAAATGAAGTGAATGCTAAGCTAAGGCTCATCACATGCTTAACTTTTTCTTAATAAATGTATTTATGTATTGGTTTTACATTAATAAATACATAAATTATACACACACACACACACACACACACACTCACACATCTACAAGGATCTGAGGGCAGCATACCAAAAATCATTTTAAAACATTAAAACAATAGAACATTTGAAACAATAATGATTTGAAAAGCATGTTCAGCCATGTAACGCTTAAAACAAGACGTTGTAAAACCATTTTAAGACAGTTTAAAATAACTACCTGTCCCATTTGCCTTCTTTGTGTGTCAGCTTTCCCCACGTACATTATGTCCTTTGCTTAGCTTTTGACTATTATCATTTCCTTCCCTCTTCCATGACTGCTTTGACAATCCTTTCCTACTCTTTTAGGAATTTGCAAGCTGATCATGCACCATATGCCTTTGAAACTGGGGGGTGGGGGAATACAAAGACAAAGACCAAATGTGATAGAATTTTATTTAATGCATTGGCATGAAGTGTAAATACATATTGCATACAGATATTAAACTTCCCTGGCTCTGATACGAAATAATTACCCTGGGGAAACTCAGTGTAAAATAAGTCCTGTATAACCATTCAAATATGCATGATGCTATTTGGGTGACCTCTGCTTAATACAAGAGGTCAGCTCCTGAGGAGAAAAGTGAATGTTTACTTAGTATCTATAAAGGTATATATATATATATATATTTGCTTGGAAACAGAAAGAGCTAATGTTTAAAAGCCACAATCCAGACTGCACTTGGACAGGGCTACTTCTACTTCCTCGTCTGAGATGTGTAAAAGTACAGTTGGCCCATGGTATCCAAAGATTCCTTATCCATGGATTCAACCATCCACAGTATGAAAATATTAACAAAATATATAGATTCCAAAAAGGAAACCTTGATTTTGCAATTTTATATTTGTTGTTTGTTGTTGTTAACTGCCCTCGAGTCAACCTCAACTCATTATTGACCCTCTCCAAGCCCCCCTGTCTTCTGCTGCTCTGCTTGTGCTGCTGTGTGCCTTCACGTTGTTTCTGAATTTCTGCCATTTTATATAAGGGACATCATTTCACTATGCCATTGCACTGAATGGGACTTGAGCATCTATGGATTTTGGTATCTACGGGGGGTCCTGGAATCAAACCCCAGTGGATACCAAGGACCCCCTGTTCTGCAGGATGCCAGCAGTGCACTTCCTGTTGTTTTTGTGAAGTCAACAAATTTGGTACTGCTTTCCAAATTTTCTCTTGCTCTTCACTGCTGCTATTCTTATAAAACATGGATGGGCTACTGTCAAGGGGACTGGGGCCATTCCCCCCAGGCCTCTCCAGTGGGCCACAAAATCACATTCTGGCACATCAGATGTGAGGTTATATCACTTCCAGATGCCATTTTGGTTGATTTTCATTCTTTGTTTTGATTTTTTAAAATGTTTTTTCCTCATGGAGTTGGAAGTCTCTGGGGGCTAGATAAGAGAAGTAAACCACTGCATTAGCCACTATTGTTGGAAATTGGGAGTGGAAAAAAAATCCATACATTTGCATCCAAAATATATTTAAAATGGGGGGGGGGGGGGGGGTTTGGGGGAGCTTCAAGAGGTCTTCATGCACCACACTTTGGGGTTCCATGGGGGACATGCATCTTGTCCACCCCTGCCTTGGTCTATAGACCAAGGATGGGCTAAGTCAGCTCTCTAGACTACAGATTCCATCAGCCTTATCTGGGATAGGCAATAGTGTGGGATGCTGGAAGCTGCAGTCCAAGAACATCTGGGAGGGCAGACCTTGACCCTCCCTTCTCATAGACTTTCACCTCCATCCAGTATTAGGCTCCAAGTATGGATCCTCTCAAGTATAGTTATCCATCATATGATATGATAGCCCTGTTTAAATATTTGAAGGGATGTCATATTGAGGAGGGAGCAAGCTTTTCTGCTGCTCCAGAGAACAGGACCCGGAACAATGGATGCAAGCTACAGGAAAAGAGATTCCACCTCAACATTAGAAGGAACTTCCTGACAGTAAGGGCTGTTCAACAGTGGAACAAACTCCCTTGGAGGGTAGTGGAGTCTCCTTCCTTGGAGGTCTTTAAGCAGAGGCTGGATGGCCATCTGTTGGGGATGCTTTGATTGAGAGTTCCTACATGGCAGGGGGTTGGACTGGATGGCCCTTGTGGTCTCTTTCGATTCTATGATTCACTGATCATGACAAGAGCTTCACCATGATGGAAAATGCATATAATTTTGAAGCATTCCCACATTGCCTGAACCACTCAGTCCATTTTACAGGGACCCCTGGCCCTCTTTGTAGTGTTATCCAAAGTTTGGGGTATTGCACTTCCATTGGGGTAGGAAAGTCCCCTTCTGCCAGGCCGTGTGCTTCTCAATCTGAATTATTATTATTATTTTTGTCATTTTCACCAATTTCAATTAGGATCTTTTATAAATTAGAAAAGTCAAATAATAACAAGTTATAACAACACAGACAATGGGCATGACTGGGATAGCCAATGACAATTCTGTGAAATGTATTCTTGATTATGATGACAAGCAAACACTGTGTGTTGCATACTTGTTGACATGAGCATGAATGCAGCATATAATTCTGATTCCAGCTTCTGCTTATTTCATCTAGGCTGCTAGGGAGAAATACTAGGCAAATGATACTGTTCTCTTGTAGGCACAATGTTGGGGCCCAAATACCCTAAAGGCACCAGATCTCATCTTAGTTTGGTTCACTCTGATTATATGTAGGCTATATTTCAGGAGAAGGAACCTTCAAAACCTCATCTGAGCATTCCTTGCCTAAGGAATACTCAGAGGTAGGCCTGGTACAAACGGGTGGGAAGCAGCGTTCTGGCACTGATTCTAGGGTTTGGGAGCTCGCAGCAACCACATGCTCCCAAACCCTAGCATGTCACAGCGGCACCATTTTTACGCAGCATCATCCACACGGCGCATGCATCAATGACGTTGTGCTGCACCACATCCAAATGGAGTGGTGCATGTGTGACATCACTGCCATGCCCTAGGGTGCTAATGGTGCCTTGGCAGCGTTGTCAGAAGGAGCTGCATTTTGCAGCTCCTTTTTGCGGTGGATCATTGCCGCAGCCATGCAGTTGCTGCGGCAACGATCTGGAGGACAAAGGGGCGGCCTCTGACTGCCCCTTTCTTCTAATCTGTACTGGCCCATAGTTTTGTCAGTTCCTTCTTCTGAAGTATAGCCCATCACACCTGGTATTTATTAGTGGTTTCCCATCCAAATACTAACCAGGACAACAACCAGGACATTTCCTTGCCTAAGGAATACTCCATACTCAACCTAAGCTTGCATGCCACTATGGGTGAGTGTGTCTGTGTGAATGTCTGTGCATGGGTATGCATACTTGTTTGTGTGACTTCCAGCCTCAATCACCTAATGCATGATGCAGCCCTCAAGAACACACAGCCCACAACGTGCAACAGTTTGCTTATTGAATTTATGTCCAAATGATTTTTAAATTGTAAATTGTAAATGATGAATTTTTAAATGTGGATTCTTTTAATATGTATGTGTCTTGTTTGGTCTCTTAAAATGATGTGAGTTTTGTTGATCTGTTGTTGTTCCACAAAGAGAGGCAAGTAAGAAAGACTGACCTTCAGACTTTAATTTCTCTCATTTCCTGCTGAACTGGGCTGTGTTGTGTTCTGTTCTGTTGTGTCATCCCAACGTGTCAGCCAAGCTGGTACTTATATAATATATAATGTGCGTGTGTGTGCGTGCATGCGTGCGTGCGTACATCTGCATGTGTATGTATATGTGCGTAAGTAAAATCTAGTCATGTACTAAGTCTGTTCTTTTTCATTTGGGTACTGCTGCTTGGCCATTTTGCACTTTGATTCAGTTGGTTGATCATTTTAGTTTAGCAAACGACTTTAGTCACAATGTTTACAAAGTCACAGAGCATCTATACCAAAAGCATTCAAGCCCCTTGATACTAACAGATATGAACTTTGTGATGAAAAATCAGTTCAAATGCAATTAGTACTAGACACATTAAGTACGTCAAACAATGAGTGGTGTTTGTCATACATGGTTAAACAGATCAGTTGTAGATGCTATAACTAATTTTAAGCCATGGAAACAGGCAGACTGTTGACAATCTATAGTAATTGATTCATCATTTATTAAAATCTCCATTAATCACAGTGAAGCTTCGCACATCGTGTGGCCAACTGCAGCCATTACAATGCCTCCACTGAAATGCTCTGAATAAACATGAACAAGGTCTAAGACCAGAGGACATCAATTGAGTAAAGATGAATTGCCACTTTGCAAAAGATATGAGTCTAGGTCTCTAGAAGAAATGGAAAACATAACTGTTCCAATGGTTTGGAAATATTTTGCATGAGTTGTTTTCTTATGAGATAGATGTATTAGTACTGGTGTAAGGACAGAGGTGTAAAAGCTTAACACTGGTGTAAGTGCACTTGGATTTTCTTGGAGGTTGCACAAGAGTAGCATACAATTCAGGTTTGCACAAGCCCTGTGAATCAATGCAAATAATAGTACAGTGCGCCTGCATCATACGCAGGTGTGCTTTACGCAGCTTTCAGCATACGCTGAAAGCTGTGCGGTGAGAAAGAGGTGGCATGTCCCATAGGAACTAATGGGGTGGGTGCCCATGGTGTGTGCATACTGCCGTGTCGTCGCATGTACAAGCCCCATTCAATTAAATGGGGCTTGAGCATATGCGGAATTACGCAAGGGAGTCTGGAACAGATCCCCCGCATAAACAAAGGGCGCACTGTACAAGTTAGAAGCATGACTTATGAGGTTCTGTTAATGCCATCCTTAGCAAACTGTTGCTCAACTAGAGAAAACACAGTATTTTTGTTTCCCATAGTGCAGTTGAGCGTACTATCCAACAATAAGGGAGCATAGCTATGGTTGTGATTTTTTTTATTCAACAAAACCAGTGGATACAAACTGGTGGTTATATTCTGTTATGGAGTGGGGACATAAATCTTCATTAATTTAATTTACATGGATATGAGTAAATACTTTAATCAATTTTATTCCTGCTTCAACAAAGTCCTTAAAAACTGTGCAGTTTTTGTGTAGTCTATGCAGTTCAGGATCCATTCTGCACAGCAGCAGCAGCAGCAAGCAGGAGGTTGATGATGTTTTCTGTGAAGGATAGTTGATTCTGAGGCAGAAAAGTCTCAAATAATGAAGACACTCCCAGCATCTAGATTTCCTTGATTCCAATGGCTGGGAAATCTTCCTGGCTGTTGTGGGTTGTGATACTATTAAATATCCATTACATCTCTATTATAGAATCGTGGGAGTGTCTAGATGAAAGGCTGCTTTAGGGCAGGGGGACATAAAAACCAGTCACACACTCCTAAGACTAAATAGACAACCGATCTGACCCACCAAGGTTCTTATGCTCTAAACTAAGACTGTGAATAGTGCAGCCTATACAGTGGCATCCCTCCTGTGTCCCCCAGTTTCCACAGTGTAAATAAATAAATCCCCACTTCAATCAGAATTTTTTTGCCACCACCATTTGCTTGGCATAAAACTGCCATGCCCACAATAAACTTCCCTTACAGAAGTGCCAGAAACAAGTTGGTCTCCTTTTCCTCAGTAATTGCCCTCTGTCCATTGCCCTCTGTTTCTCCTTCTTTCTCTCCTCAGGAGATGAAGGAAGCAAAGAAGACATCCTTGATACCACTGGTAAAACCTAGCTGTCTGCAGAGCCAGCTGGTTGCTGTCTTTGGCTCTTCAAAACCATGGCAGGGCTGGCAAGGGAAATCACCTCTGCAGTGGACTCTGAAGACCCAAAGGCAGGGAGCGGCTGGCTATGTAGGGAGCAGAGTGTTCATGGATGCAGTGAGGACTTTTTTCTTTGCCTGTCTGTCTTCTTTGTTTTCTCGGGAAGAAAGGAGGAAGAAATGGAGGGTGGAAGTGGCAGAGAAGGGAATGGAGGACACTTCTGGCTGCAGAACAACAGCAGCTCTGTGATCCATTCTAGGTTGGTGGCTCCCAAAAATGCATCTCCAGCTTCCAACACATCCCCACCCATCCTCAGGGTGGACAATGTTGATGGACTGCAAGTTCTGATGGACCTCAACTCCCAGCAGCCCTAGCCAGCATAAGGAGTGATGGTCTAAAAGCAATGTAAAAACACAGTTGTTGCTATTGTGTGCTCCAAAGTCATTTTTTACTTATGGTGACCCCAACCAGTCCATAAAATTCTAAAACTACAGGACAATCAAATGGCCAATTAAGAAAAGAGCTGTCTCATAGTCTAATCTGCACTGGAGAAATAATGCAGTTTGGCACCACTTTAACTTCCATGGCTCAATGCTATGGATTTCTGGGTTTTGTAGTTTTGTGAGATATTTAGCCTTCTCTGTCAGAGAGGTCTGATGACACAACAAACTAAAGTTCCCAGGATTCCACAGAATGGAGCCAAGCATTATCTCTGCAGTGCAGATTCAAACACAGTGGAATAATTAACCACTGATAGGATCAAACCAGCACAGTTTGGTCAAGGAAGCAATTGCTTGTCTCTCCCACCTGTTCAAACCTTTTCTAAAGGTTCATTATATGAGTTTATTTAATTCCTGATTAAAAGGAGCTGGTGGGTGTGTGACTTACTTGAATTTTCCAAAGACTTTTGACAAGGTCCCCATTAAGGAAAATAAATAAATGAAAGGTCAGAATGCCCTGAAAATCTGGTGAAAGAATAATAGGATGCAAGGGGTGATAATTAATGGCCTGTTTAAAAGTGCAAAGGAGTTTAATGAGGGGAGGGGGAGTACCCCTTGATCCAGGATTTGGAACTACTGTGTCTCAGTAGATGTTTAATGGTTTTAAAGAAGGATTCCATCTATGAGGTTACAAAAGCAGCCACAGTCACAGACTTGTTTAAAGTTCTGACATAACTTTTTTCCTCATAGGAATCTGCTAAATGAAGTCAAACAAGGCCATGGCTGTCATGAGCTCTATCTGCCTGGTTGCTCTGTGGGACTCTGATAGCACAAGAAAGTGCTTAGTTTTGTTTTTAAAGCATGCTTAATGCACAATGAAACAACCCAGTGCTAATATGGCTCTTACAACTACACATCCATGGGCAGCTGTTGGATTTAGGCACTTCTAGAATTATTTAGAAATCTTTCCTTGGACTATCCATAAATGGATATCCTATTATGTGGCAGTGCAATGAGATAAGAAATCTTACTCTGCCTCAAATATTGTACAGTGGGTCCTTGGTATCCACTGGGGTTTGGTTCCAGGACCTCCTGTGGACATCAAAATCCATGGATGTTCAAATCCCATTAAATATTATGCTATGCTGAATTGACTCTGTGGATAAAGAATCCGTGGATACTAAGGGCCAACTGTATCCACAACACACCATTTGGCAGACTTCTTCTGCATGGTGTAGTGTTTGCTGGGATCAAACTCAGAGAGGCAAGCCATTGAACCCTCTGTTTCCTGCCAAGACAAATTTCCTAGGCACTTTGAGGAAACAATCACTCATAGTCATACAGAACCTGATGCCACACTTATTGCAAGATCTGAAGAAGTGTCCATTTTTCCTCCTGGACTGTTTTGTTGGGAATAGTTTTGGTTGATGTTATGGATAAGAGGTTTTAAGCAGTTCAGCCCATAACATGTAAGCTTGTCCTTTGCCCATCTTAGCTGATAAAAACTAGCTAAGGTGGATTGAACAGGTAGGTCCAGGCAGTGGTAAAGGTCTCACTCCATCAGGGAGAAGTCCTTAGTTCCTTAAGGGAGACAGTGGTGCACTCACTCTTGAAGAAGACTTTTCTGGCCACAGAGACATGTGGACATTATTGCCCTGTTTATCTCCTTTGGGGCAAGGTGCTTGAGGATGTGATGGTTCAGCACCTTCAGGCATTCTTGAAGGAAATACATTATTTGGACCAACTTCAGTCTGATTTCAGGCCAGGCACCGAAATGGTCTTAAATCACTCTGGATCAAAATTCAAAATGACCTTAACAGATTAAGAGAGCTGGACCAAAACTAACAGAATGAATTTCAACAGGGAGAAATACACTTAGGCGGAAGAAAATGAAATGCACAGATGCAGCTTCTCTGAGTTGTATGAAACCTCCTGCACAACTCACAGCAGCTGTAAAGAGGAGCGGCTGTAAAATCAAAAGCACCCCCACAGGAACAGGTCCACAATCTACTGCTGTGTAGCACAAATATTCTGAGGTCTAATCTTCACTACAGAAATGATGCAGTTTGACCCCACTATAACTGCCATGGCTCAATGCAATGGAATTCTGGGATTTTGTGAGCTATTTAGCCGTCTCTTTCAGAGATCTCTGGTGCCACAACAAACTACAAACCCCAGCATTCCATAGGATGGAGCCATTACAGTTAAAGCAGTGTTGAATGGCATTATTTTTGCAGTAGACTTGAGTCAGCCAATCCAATGACTCAGAAAGGAAAATACAGGTTGGATACCCCTTATCCAGAATTCCAAATTCTAAAATGCTCCAAAAGCCAAAACTTTTGGGCTACTTAGCTGTACTGTATTTGCGAGGCTCCTCTCCATCAACGCCCCCTCGTTGTGGGGGAGAGGCTTGCACACCATAATGATGTTGTGAGCTATGCTGGTGGTGGTACAATAGCCACCGGCAGGGCCTCCCATGCCAGATAGGTCACAACCAAAGGGTCTGACCAAGAGCGCCAAAGGGCAGGATGGGCTCTCTAGCCTTATGGCAACCATCCTAGGAGAAGGAAAACTCTAATCCCAAACCCGGGCAGATGGTGCTCGTCTAACCCAGTAAGGTCCACCATCTAAGAGAAGGAAACTTGAATCAAACCGACGACCCAAGGACCTCGCCGCTACCGTCCATGCTTGTCAAGGCCTCAGCAAACAAAACTCTGGTTTAAAGGGTGAGGCCAGTTCTGTGCACACTACGCTCCACCAGAAAAATACATTGCACAGGCTTGAAGGATACATCCAATCTCAGAAAAAGCCCTGTAGCGATAGGCGAGGGACGAAATGGCAGGTGTAAAGATGCACTGGAAGCCGCAGATCCAACCCTGCATGCAGGCGGTTCAGGACTTTGGTCGCTTGAGACTGACTGGGGATGGCAGTCTTGTTCGGCAGCATCCTGAATGACCAAGCAGCCTTTTTTAAGGAGAGCACTGCTTGCTCCATATGGAGAGGGGCCTAGAAAAGGTGGCCTAAAGAAAGCTAGCCGCGGCCAACGGGCATCTTCTGATACGGTCAAACAAAGACAAAGAGACAAAGGCACACACCAGCCTCCAAAGGTGCAAATACACTAACGCTTGCATGCTGGAACATCAGAACCATGCAAGATTCTTCAGACAGTGGACGTCCTGAGCACCGTTCTGCTCTAATAGCCCATGAACTGTCATGACTTAACATCGACATCGCTGCTCTTAGTGAAGTTCGTCTCCACGAGGAAGGCAGCCTTAAAGAATACGGTGCCGGCTACACACTCTACTGGTCGGGCAAACCCAAAACTGAAAACATCTTTCAGGTGTAGGCTTCATGATCAAAAATTCCATTGCCTCCAAACTGGAAACCTTGCCAACAGGACACTCTGATCGCATTATCTCCTTATGCCTCCCACATGCTGTTCTCTTTTCTCTTGCTCCAACTATGCAAGCCGACCCTTTGGAGAAAGACAAATTCTACTCAGACCTACGCCACCTCATACAAAAAGTCCCTGCAGAAGACAAAATCATTATCCTTGGTGACTTCAGTGCCAGAGTAGGAAAGAACTTCGAAGCCTGGAAAGGTGTTTTAAACAAGCATGGTGTTGGAAACTGTAATGATAATGGACGCCTCCTGCTAGAGTTTTGTGCAGAACAGCAGCTGACTATTACAAACACCGTCTTTCAGCAGAAAGATAGCCTGAAGACAACCTGGATGCATCCCGATCCAAACACTGACATCTCATTGACTATAACCTAGTGCACCAGAGAAATATTCGCGATGTCCATCATACCCAAGTGATGCCCAGTGCAGAATGTCAAACAGATCATCGCCTTGTAAGATGCAAACTAAATCTTCATTTTCAGTTGAAACCTAAGAGGGGTGGCATCCTAAAGAGAAGACTTCAAGTCAACAATCGTCAACAAGCTGCCATAAGAGACAACTTCCAGGCAAATTTGCAAACAAAACTTGAAGACCTCCTGTAGACTCTTCTCCTACAGTGCTTTGGCAACATATCAAAAAAAGCATCCTGCAATCTGCGGAAGAATCCTTAGGGTTCTCCCTCAAGAAAAACCAAGACTGGTTTGATGAAAACAACCAAGAGGTCCAGGAGCTGTTGGCAAAGAAGAGAACTGCTCACCAGGCACACCTCGCCCAGCCATCCTGCCATGCCAAAAAAGCAGCTTTTCGCCTCGCATGTAGTCAACTCCAACAAAAACTCTGAGACGTTCAGAACAAGTGGTGGATCAATTTAGCAGAAAAGACACAACATTGTGCAGATCTGGGTGACTCCAGAGGATTTTATGAAGCTCTTAAAGCAGTGTTTGGACCTATATATCAGATCCAAAGCTCCCTATACAGTACAGATGGTCAAACACTAATCACAGATAAAAGTTCCATTCTGAACTGATGGGCTGAACAAAGCCTCTTTAGTGCCAACCGAGTAGTCCAAGACTCAGCTATTCAACATATGACACAACAACCAATGGAGAAGGAATTGGATATAGCTCCCACTTTGGAAGAAACCTTTAAGGCCATACAGCAGGTGAAAAATGGCAAAGCTGCCGGGATTGATGGAATTCCACCTGAAGTTTAGAAACATGGAGGTCATGTACTAACTCCACGAGCTCCTTGTGAGTTGCTGGGGAAGGGCGAACTGCCATCAGATCTCCGAGATGCAGTCATCATCACCCTGTACAAGAAAAAAGGAGCAAAATCGGATTGCTCGAACTACCGAGGTATAACACTGCTCTCCGTTACTGGAAAAATCCTTGCAAGGATACTCCTGAACAGATTAGTTCCTGCCATTGCAGAAGAACTTCTCCCTGAAAGCCAATGTGGCTTTAGAGTTAATAGGAGCACTACAGACATGGTATTTGACCTTAGACAACTGCAAGAGAAATGTAGAGAGCAGAACAAAGGACTCTATGTAACATTTGTCGACCTCACCAAAGCCTTCGACACTGTGAGTAGAAAAGGTCTGTGGCAGATCCTGGAACGACTAGGATGCCCCCCCCAAATTCCTCAAAATGATCATCCTGCTACATGAAGGCCAGCAAGGTCAAGTCAGATATGGCGATGCTCTCTCGGAGCCCTTTCTAATAACTAATGGTGTGAAACAAGGTTGTGTTCTCGCTCCAATTCTATTTACAGTCTTCTTCAGCATGATGTTCCAAAGGGCTATGGCAGATCTCAAAGAAGAAGACAGCATTTATATACGCTACCGTACTGATGGTAGCCTGTTTAACTTAAGCCGCCTGAGCGTCCGCACTAAGACTCTAAACTATCTAGTCCGTGAGCTGTTTTTTGCTGACGATGCTGCCCTTGTTGCCCATACGGAAGCAGCTCTGCAGCGCCTAACATCTTGTTTTGCAACAGCTGCAGAGCTCTTTGGATTGGAAGTCGGTCTGAAGAAAACGGAAGTTCTCTACCAGCCGGCACCTCAGGAAGAACACTACCATCCCCACAGCACTGTAGGCACATCTGTGCTTAAGTCCGTCCAGCAGTTCACCTACCTGGGAAGCATCATCTCCTCAGACGCCAAGATTAATAAAGAGATTGATCACAGACTGGCAAAGGCATATAGTGCATTCAGAAGGCTTCACAAAAGAGCCTAGAGTAACAAACACTTGAGGCAAAGCACAAAAATCAGTGTGTATAGAGCCATTGTACTGTCTATTCTCCTCTATGGGTCTGAAACATGGGTCACCTATCGCCAACACCTATGACTCCTTGAACGCTTTCATCAGCGCTGTTTACGCACAATTCTAAATATACACTGGACTGATTGTGTGACGAATGTTGCTGTCCTTGAGCAAGCAGGGATCACCAGCATTGAGGCCATGCTATTAAGGACGCAGCTGCGCTGGGAAGGACATGTTTCTAGGATGAAGGACTATCGCCTCTCAAAAATAGTATTCTATGGTGAACTCTCCACGGGTCAGCGTAAGAGGGGTGCCCCAAAGAAGAGATACAAGGGCTCTCTGAAACAACATCTCAGGCTCGGCCAAATTGATCACCAACAATGGTCTGCCCTGGCCTCGCATCGGGAGGCATGGAGACGCACTATCCACGATGCTGCAGCCTTTTTCGAAAGCTCACGGCGAACAAGTCTTGAAGAGAAACGACAATGCAGAAAGAACCACAACCCAAGGAGACTTTCCACTGTGCTTTCTGCAACCAGACCTGTTTGTCCCGGATAGGTCTTTTTAGTCACCAACGCGCTTGTACAAAGCGTGGGATGAGTCCTTCGTGAATCTTCGTTCGCGAAGCAAAGCCAGAGAGAGAGAGAAATGCAGGAAGAACAAGAGGCCTTTCCCACAAGATCTGGGAATTGAAAGGGAAATCTAAACCAAGGGTTGGGATGCTCTGTGATTAGAGGAGGAACATAATATAGAAGCAAGATGATTTTTTTTAAAAAA
>NC_056522.1:365416675-365452114 GCF_019175285.1 Sceloporus undulatus | reverse complement strand
GGGGGAATAGTGTTTTCTGCAGAGAAAATATTGTTTTCTGCTTTAAAAACACTGATTCCTGTGTGGAAAATATTGCTTTCTGTATAAAAATACCACATGTGAATTATGTGCAAAACAAGTCCCAAACTACGGAGATTCAGCCTCAACAGACTGGCAATAAAGATCAGGGGAGTGGCATCCACATGACGCATCCCTGAACTCTGCCCCCATGCCCACATGACACCATGCACCCCACTTCACAGCATGTGGCATTACAGTGCTTCTATGGTACTGGTGTCCAGGTGACACAGCACCAAAGGAGCTCTGAAAAACCATGGCACCAACAGCTATGGAGCCCTTTCCATGGCGCAAAAAGAGCCACTTTTTGTGGCTCCTTTTTTGCACTGCAGAAAGGCCAGATTGGTGCCATCAGATGTAGTTGCCACGGCCCCAATCCAGAGAAGAAAGAGGTGGTTGCATGCCGCCCCTTAGGGAAGGTCTGTTCAGCTCCATTATTATCAGTCCAGTATTCTCCTTCTCAGTGTTTCCCAGCATTTGAAACATTTGAAAAACATGTTTTTCAACCATTTCTTTTGAAAACATTTCAAATATTCTTTCACATATACATACATTTTTATTAAGGTTTCCTTAGGATTTAAAACTGCACATAACACTTCTGGTCTCAAGTATTTCAGATAAGGGATACCCAACCTGTATTGGGGATAGGGAGAGACCAAGGCAAAAGCTGTATGGAATGATGTTTTATTTCTGCTGCTCTTCAACTGGCAAAGTTTCTGCAGTGTCAGAGATGGAAAGCAACCGCAAAGTAACCTCTCACCAAGTTAGTAGGAAATGTAGGGGTCAGTTTAGTAGCTGGTGGCAGCTCAGTTCATTTAGGTGGTCTCAAAGGTCCCATCAAACTCAGGCAAGAGCAGGAGGGGAACCAAGAGCCCCCACCACCCTGAATGCCTTTTATTTTTCAGGGATTTTTCTACCATGCAGGGCTAAGGTCTTACAAACAATACATCAAAACAGAGTAGATAACTGTGAACAAAATGCAAAGTTAATCATTTACTGGAGCAATGACAAATACTCTCTGCATTTAGAAGTATAGAATGTTGTGCCATAAATAAGCATGATACACTGGCTTGAACACTGGACTATGACTCTGGAGGCTAGGGTTTGAATCCCACGCAGCTATGGAAACCCACTGAGTGACCTTGTACACGTCACACACTCTCAGCCTCAGAGGGAAGGCAAAGGCAACCCCCCTCTGAATAAATCTTGTCAAGAAAACCCAGTAATAGAATATCCTTGGGGTCACCATAAGTTGGAAATGACTTGAAGGCACACAACAACAATCTCAACAACAACAATGTAAAAAATGTTTTAAATTTCCTCACACTGTGAACTGTCTCTGTCTAAATGAAGAAAACAGAATGAGCCTAACTCTCACTTCTTATAATAAATAAGATACAAGAGGTACCTTTGGCTACAGAAAATGATTTTTTCTGGTTTCCTAATTCATAGCTCAGTCTCTTAGCCATGACACAACAGCCACTGAACTCAGATCTTTCACTGAGAAGGTGATGTGTAATGTTATGCTCATGAAGCCACCTTTATGCTCATGGCATACAATACCACCACATCAGTGAATTGCAACATTGTACAACCCAAGGAACAACCTAGTGCACATACACAGTGCTCAGTATGCATCAAAGCACAATGGACATGCACATCTATGTGCAATTGTGCACATTTCACATGAGCATCTCTGCATAATGCAAAACCATGTCAATAACACCATTTGCAGAACTCTACTTGTTCTGAAAACTTGTTCTGAATATGGACCAAAAAGGAGATGCTCAAATTAACCTAATTCTGTTTGGCAACTAATGAGCTGCTGTTAATACATTATTCCCAGAACAGTACTTGGGTAGCTACAGTACAAATGCATCAGGAACCAGATGGTTCAGATAATTTGTACTTTCTGTTTATATTTGCAATTGATTTGCAAATAGAAGATGCCACTCTACAGCTGACAGAAATATTACACTTTTCCTGAAATGGCATACTTAGCATAAAATGTTCTTCTTAGTGCCCCATACAGACAATATCCAGGTAACCGAGTACCCCACTGTGTATATAAATATATTTTTACATTTGTACATATATGCTTGAACTACTTCAAGTCTCAACAGTTTAAGCATACATGTGCACATACATGGAGACTGCAGTCAATGAGGCAGAAGAAGACTAGGACTTGGAAGGGCAAATATGAAGGAATTAGACAACATCCTGAAGTGTAGAGAGATATCACTGAATACTAAGGTTAGAATTGTCCATGGCACTGTACTTCCCATTTCTGTGTATGGTTGTGAAGAAGATGTATGGCTGATAGGAAGAAAATCAACTTATTTGAGTTGTGGTGCTGGAGAAGAGTGCTGCCTTTTTCTGGTCTATAGCTTCAATAGCCTATTAATTTGACAACTTAGACCCAGTAACTTTGCGCCAGCCTGCAGCTGATTTTAAGGTTCCATAGGGCTGGGCGTCCATACATGCCCAGCTCTACTTTCGGCACCGGTGTGCCATCTTTCTGAGCCCCCATCCACATGAGATGTGCAATGATAATGCTCAGGCATCCGAGAGCCCAAACAGCAGTCGCCGGAAGCAGCAGCATCATGGCGCACGAGCATCATTATGACACCCTTAAAAAGAAGCTGCCTAGAGTGGCTCCTTTTTAGGGAGTGCATCGGTGCCACACCGTGCGGCTGGAGCATCACTAACAAGGGGTAAAAACAGGAGACATGGAGTCACCTATCTGTATCCCCCTTCTGACTTCTTCCTGAAATGACTTCAACAAATCCAGGACTGTGCAGGCTAGGTGGTGCCATCACCTTGTCACACAGCCAGTCAGATCTGGCTATGTGATGATGCCATGTTGACAAATCAGGGCAAGCATTGCCCTCACTCTGAACAGGCTTTCCTGGAATGCCATTTAACCAACATATCTCAACATGTCATGTCCCATGACATTGGATGCATGATGAGATTACAAAATGAAAACATTGTTCCATGTTCTCCATATGAATGAGCAAATCCCCCAATCCTCTTGACACACACCCATCACCAAGATAGACATTGCATTTTGTGAGATTTATCATGAAATGTGTTCATGACATTTGTACACATTATTTAATACTATGTGCTCCCATGTTCACTGACAGCAGGGGAGTAAGACAAAGATTCACAGTCCATCACAGGTATCATCCATACTTTGGGGGCATTGTATCAATTGTAATTAATAGTAACCTGTATGTTACGAAAGTATGGTGTGAAGTCATAGGATCTTTAAACAGATAATACAGAGTAAAAAAACATTAGGAAAATGAACATCCCAAGCTGCTCTTCCCCAAATGCTCCATCTATTTTCAGATGTCTAATTTAGTTTATATCCATCATTCTTCATGATACAACTTCACCTGCCCCATTATTCTTACATAGGAAACTGATCAGTGCATGCCCATGCGGAACATATGTTCAGAATGGTTCCATTTATATGTAGATTTGGACTTTCTACCTGAAGGTCTTTGCTAAGATATACTAATAGAGGATTGTGGGTTTCTTTCCCTTCATATGTCTTTCTCAGAGATGAAAAGGGGTTTCCCTCTATCTTTAAAAGGATTTTCTCAACTGGATCAAATAAAGAAATGACTCTGAGATAAATGGAGAGAGTCTTAACTTTGAGCCAATCCATCTTCTGTCAAGTAAACACAACTCTTTGAAAGCTCAAGGAATAGTTTTGGTGTACACAAAAAGATTTAAAAAAACAAAAAGGAAAACTTCATCCATCATATATATAAATTCTAACTTCCCACTACAATAAAATAATGAAGGTAGCTAATATTTGTGGTGTCACATGACCTAGATTCCTTTTACATGTTAGGACTCAGGACAATATTGCTTAAATGTACCTATTATTCCAGAACTGGTACCATACAATTTGACAGTTCAGAATAATGGAGTTTGAACTGGGCCACTGAAGAAACAGAATATTGCTGGAGGCTAAAAGGGGTCAGGAGAGGAGTTAGGAGTAGATCCAAACATAAAAAAACTGCCATAAACAAAGCTAGACCAATGTCTTAGTTCCATATATCTACACTGGCCAGCTGTGATTCTCCAGGATTTTGAGGAGGACACTTTGTCATCTCTACATGCTGATGTTTCTATTTTTGTGACCCTTCAAGTCATTTCTGACTTATTGCAACCCAAAGACAAATCTGACATGGGTTTTTTCTGCCAGATTTGTTCTGAAGGGGTTTTTCATTGCCTCCCCCTGAGGCTGACAAAATATGACTTGTCCAAGGTCACACTGTGGTTTTCAATGGCCAAGGGAGGGTTCAAACCTTGGTGTCCTGGAATCCTAATGCAATACTCAAATCACTATTCTATTCTGCTCTATTCTGCTTTCATTAGGCCTCACCTGGAATACTGTGTCCAGTTCTGGGCACCACAATTCAAAAAGGATGTTGACAAGTTGGAGCGTATCCAGAGGAGAGCTGCCAAAATGGTAAAGGGTCTGGAAACCATGCCTTATGAGGAAAAACTTGGGAGCTAGATATCTTTAGCCTGGAGAAGGGACGGTTACAAGGTGATACAATAGCCCTGTTTAAGTATTTGAAGGGATGTCATATTGAGGATGGAGCAAGGTTGTTTTCTGCTGCTCCAGAGACTAGAACATGGAACAATGGATGCAAGCTGCAGGAAAAGAGGTTCCACCTCAACATTAGGAAGAACCTCCTGGCAGTAAGAGCTGTTTGACAGTGGAACACATTCCCTCAGAGAGTGGTGGAGTCTCCTTTTTGGAGGTCTTTAAGCAGAGGCCGGATGGCCATCTGTCAAGGATGCTTTCATTGTGATTTCCTGCATGGCAAGGGGTTGGACTGGATGGCCCTTGTGGCTTCTTCCAACTCTATGATTCTATGATTCACGACAGCACACTGGTTCTCGTAAGTGCTGAGACATGATAATAATTCAGACACTGCAGTTATGGCTCTACTCTTTTTCTTTTGGACCTAGGATTTGCCAGTGTTCGGGGCCAGTTCATTTCCCCCACACATTTCTTTCCAAGCCAACTCCATCTGCATCACAATAAATACTCCAAATCCTGTTTCACAGCAACAGCAACAGACAATAACTGGTGGTGAGCAGTTGAAATGGGAACCATGCTGGCTGGGGATTTTGGAAATTCTTTCCAAGCTCTGACACTGAGCTATGGATTATCCCCCAGATGTGTTTTCACCAAGTACAAAACAGCTGCAGAAAGGAAAAACCTGGATCATGGGATAGAGTATCCTAGAAGAAGGCATAGCTGAATGTATGACTAAAACCCTGAACATGAGTGAATTTTTGTTGCAACATTTTGTTGCCTTGGAGGGGCGCCACCAAATAAAACCAAGATACATATATGGAGGAAAGGCCACATCTTTATTAAACAAACAGCAAACAAGTTAGGGTTGGCCCAAAGCATAAGGCTGCCTGAGGACCGGGTCAACCAACAAGAAGGTCCTCCCGCCTCCTAGAGAGACCATCAGGAGGCGGAAGTCCCTCCTCTCCCGGCTGGCCATTGCAGGCCTGCCCGCCCCAGCAAGACATGCTGTGGTGCATGCAGTGAGGCCCACCAGAGACGGCAAGGCGGTGTGGGCTCCCGACAGCAACACCGCCTGCCCAGGTAAGTCGGACAGCCGCTTTTTGCAAATAATTTCAGTCAGTCTGTTTGCTAGTATGGAGCCAAGAGAAAAATAAAAGAAATCCAGGTAGAGGGCTGGGAATCCACTTTTGGCTGCTATTTTTAATATTGGTGGGGCAATGAATTCCCTCCAGATTTTAGCCCAAATTTTAAATTAGCTTTCAAAGTTCTGAATTCTATCCCACACAAGTTTTCTTTTTTAATTCATATTAAAATCTGGAACAAGTTCATCACCGCACTGACACAGAAGGCATCAGCTGCCCTTAGGGAAAACTCAACATTGTTCTTCACAATTTGCTATTGTTTATTTAGTTTAGATTAATATGATATTCTTTGATGATCTTCCTTCCATTCCCCAACTTCCCATAATAAACATAATTATAATAGTGCATTAACCAAGGCTTTCTTCATGTTTCAAACATGAAAGATGAGGCACATCGCTGCATTAAGGATATGAATCTTCATCCGCAGCTACCAGAATTCATTAAAGTTGAACGAGACAAAGAAAAAATGTTCTTTTTCCCCTCATTTCAAATACTAATAATCTTTACTTAATTTCTCAGAGATGATATTATCCATTAAAAATGAAATGTAAATGTTAATAAGACAACTGATGTCTCCTAAGCTTTGTTAAACACAATAGCTGTGAAATTATAATTTTCATTAGACATTGGATGAATCTGGTCACAACACATACGCTGGGGAAAAACTGGAGTCTTTAATCTGCTAACTACATGCCATTACTGTTAAAGACTTTTGGTTTCCTTTAAAAAATAATATAATTTATTTAACAAATGTATATAAATGCAGCAATGAAGACATTTCTCCAACTCATGTCTTTAAAATGAACCCAGATATAAAGCAATACATGAGGGCCTGTGGGTGATCTCCTTACATGGCTAAAGATTACAGGAGTAGGAATAATATGTTCCTCCAGATGTTACTGGACTGCAGGTCCCAGCATGCTTTACCAATGGCTATATTAATACTGCTAAGAGCTGTTATGTGAGAACGGGGCCACCCTTGGATTACAGTCATGCTTGGAGAAAACTTAGGAGTTTATCACATGGGAGGAATTTCTATTAATTTCGAATGAAAAGAAAGTGGGGCCAGAATGCATTCATGTGAATTTGCTAGTTCAGTGAATTTACATGAATTCGAATTGCGTTCAAACTGACTTCCCATTGCCCTAAAATAGCTTACCGTTGCCTGAAATTGTGTGTGGTAGTCTGTCACACAATAACGTGAAACCCCATGGTTGCGTTCGGAATGACTTCCCATTGCCCGAAAATAGCTTGCCATTGGATTATACTTCCAATTCCCCTTGTCTGATAAACAGAGAGGTCTGAGGGTGTCTTCTAGCTGTAATTCTAGGGCTTCCCAGCAACTAGCACACATTGCCTTTCTTGGATTTATTGGTGCCAAATGATACAGCAGGTGGTCTACAGCAGAGGAAAGCACCAATGTTCTGTAGCTGATAGGTTGAGGGGCATTATTAGGGGTGCAGAGGGTGCGGACCACACCAGGTGACACCCTAAGGGATGGGTAACACCACTGGTCCCCTAAAATCTGCCTTTTGGAAGAAATGGGTTGTAGTGTTTGTCTGCATCCATTTAAAATGCTGGAACAGCAGAAGAGAAGGTGTGACTGGAGCAAGGCTCAGTGGGAGGAGAAATGATAGACCTCAGGGTTTGTTTGTTTTTTAATTTAAAATTTTATTTTTAAACTTTTTATTATTTTAAATTTTTCTTTAAAAAATCACATCTTACCTTTTTTACTTTAACCACTTGAAACTATGTACATGTAAATACATTTAGGCTGTGCATATAATATTGTAATTTAAAGGTATAATTTTAACTTTGCTAGTTGTTTATGTCACAACTATTGCCATTGCATTTAGTGATTTACAGGAATTACAATCACAACCCTTCACCACACTGGTCATCCTCACCCAGTCTAATGGTGTTTTATTCCAAACCAGATCCAAAGTTTTAAAAGCTGCCCAGCCCAAACTATATTTAAGGAGAACGGAGGGAAAATCGGAGCTTAATATTTCTTCATATGCATATTTAGTCAAAAAATAATGTGCACTGAGTTCTTCCTTGTAAATCTAAAATGAAATTAATAATCAAAAGCAAGATTGGGAGGGGGAAATATTTCATAAAACGGTTTCCCTTTCAAGTACTTACCTGATCAATGTTACTAATTTCTCGACAAATTCTACTTCATGCTCACAGTACCTTCAGTTGTTTGGTTTTTGTGTTTTTTTTTCACTTTTCAGAATTTGGCAATATTATCCACTGATCAAAAAGCCTTAAGATGTGCTGAATAAGTAACTACAGATATGATATCAAGCACAACGAAGGATTGAATATATTTCTTTCTTTCTTGGGGGGGGAGGGGTGGTGAAGATAAGGAGACAATCTTAAGAAATAATATTGTTAGAATATATTTTATTTTATGTAAATATGCCGTAATAAAGAATATTTTAATAAAAAATTGCAAACTGATGCAAAAATTGATCTATCTATCTATCTATCTACCTACCTACCTACCTACCTACCTACTGAATCTATCAACCAAGAAATCATCTATCTAACATCCCACCTTTCTCCCAGGTCTGGACCCAAAATGGCTTACAACATGAATTAAAATAAAATACAGCTTCAAATAATCAGCTATAATACAGAACAATTTGAAAAACAAATAAAACCACTTATAAGTACTAAATAAAAATGTTTAGAAGCATAAAGTGTGGAGCTCACTCACACATTAAAAGACCCACAGCACCTGATTAGAGAAAGTGGATTTGTACTTGGTGAAATGCAACCATTACAGAAAGCAAAGCACATTCTTCCATTCCTACTGGTGACACTGGGTGTGTGGTGCCCCTGTGATGGTCCCACGTTTAGGAAGTATACTGGCTGTCTCTGTGAAGAGAGCACAAAGAAACCTATTACTTGGCAGATCTTTTCTTGCCTCATCCACTATTCAAATATTTTTCTTCTCCCTCAGATGGAGAGTGAATCTTTTCTCCCTGCTGCTATAGACAAAAGAGCTAGCAAGCCCTTACACAAAGGTTTAAACTGGACTGAGATTGCTTGTGAACCAGGTGCCAAAATACACAACATTTTACCCAGTAAAGCCAAGGTGTATATGGCTGCTGTTATAACAAGATCAGACTATTCATCCATGTAATGACCATCATCCTGTTTCTGTGGTTTGTGGAGCCGATTAATGTTCTCCATTTGCGTACACACACACATAGACACACACAGACATGCAGCTCATTATTTATTGAACAACAACGGTATGGTTTCCTCATTATTGTGGTCCAAAATGATCTCTTTGACAATCACGCTTTGGGCAAACAGCACCCAACGCTTTGCTACTCTGATCATCACAAATCCGCAGGTTCCCGCAGAACATTCATGATGACTCCGGTTGATGAGCATGAAATTTAATTTGCACTAATCGGTCTGAGGCAAGGGGGGCATGAAATTAACCTGACGCATTAATTTTACATTTTGCAGCACCTATTTGTCATTCTAAATAAGAGTAAATGGCCTGCTCAGTTAAGACTGGCCTCCTAAGCCAAGAACTGTGATACACAATTAATGTATAGATTTTACATACCATGTAGCTAACTGTACACAACAGACATAGTTAACTTATGGAATTCACAGTGATGCAAGGCAGTGATGGCCTCTAATGTAGATGGAAAATTCCTGAAGGATTAATCAATCAATGTCTGTAAACCAAAGATGGTGATATGTAACCTTTCTGATGTTCTGAGGATCTGGACTCAGTTATACTTAGAGTACAGATGCTGAAAACTCTTAGCTAATAATAAACTCAACTCCCATTTGATTTCAGTGGTCATACTGCAAGAGTGACTTACACTGCAGAATTAATGAAGTTTGACATTGCTTTAACTGTCATGGCTTTATAGTATGGAACCCCAGGATTTGTAGTTTGTTGTTGCACCAAAGCTCTCTGACAGAGAAGACTAAATATCCCACAAAACTACGAATCCTGGAATTTCATAACATTGAGCCATGGCAGTTAAAGCATTGTCAAATGGCATTAATTCTGCAGTGTAGATTAGAGGTAGGTCTGGATCTAGAATTTTGTTGAGGACATGCACTGATGTAACCTAATGATTCTGCTTTATCAGTCACAGCAGAAGGAGATACTCTGTACCTTCTTCTCAATGACATTCTCCATACATTCTTATACTTCCATCCTTGCTGGAAGCCCAAGATAGCAATGGTTCTTCCTTTCTCCCTGCTACAAAACTGTTGCCCAGTAGTGCCCAAGACTAGCGCCTGGACCATCGGAATACCCTCAAAGTCAAAGTACTGTACTGTGCCACCAATGACAGTCCCACAGAGCCCAGGCAGAGGCAGTAGTAGACACTATGCCAACATCCAACAGCCTAAGATGTTATCCCAGATAAGCCTAAACCTAAAATTAAGACTAAGCCTGGCATCCCAGTAAACATATTCATTCAACTGTTGAATGGTGAGTCAACATGTAGGTGAATTCCAGTGAGTGAATAGATCTAGTCTAGTCAGGTTTAAGAAGAGGATTTAGGCCTATATCTGTATGCTTCTGAATTACTAGTCACTGAGAAACAATAATGAGGGTGAGCTAATGTTTTCATGACATAACTGTGGGCTTCCAAGAGACATCAAGCTGGCCATTATGGGAAACAGGATGCTGAAGGTGGTAGACATCTTAAGTTCAGCTGTAGTGGAATGATGAAGAAAAAGCATTTTTGAGTCTCCCTTATCCAAAATGCATGGTACCAGAAGTGTTCTGGAATTTCAAATGTTATTTTTATTTTATTGGATTTTGGAATATTTGCATAAACATAATGAGACACCTTGGAGATGGGAACCAGGTTTAAACATGAAATTCATTTATGTTTCACTTACACCTTAAACACGTAGCCTGAAGGTAATTTTACACACAATATTTTTAATAATTTTATGCATGAAACAACATTGACATTGAACAATCAGAAAGCAAAGGTGTCACTATCTCTGCCACCCATGTGGATAATTTTGGATTCTGGAATGTTTAGGATTTCAAAATTTGGGATAAGGAGACTCAATCTGTGCATATCCAGAGCCATTCTCCACATTTCTTCATATGCTGTGATCTGTAGCTTTAACGTAGATGACTAAAATATAGCCTGACACAGTCCTTTCAGAGTCTGACACACTTCACATTTGCAAGATTACAGACGTCTGCAATATTATCTTATCTGGAGCACAGTGGAAAAACAAATGTCAAATGGAATAGTTCTTGATATGTTCATTAAAGGAAGCCCATGGAATCCGTTCCTAATGCGCTTCTCAATGTGATGAAACAGACTTCAGGTTTAGAACTAATATGCTGGGGGGTGAAGGAGTTACCTTTGGTCCACCCATCCCTCTGTAATTGTTCTGTCACCCTGCTTAGGATATCTTCTACCTTCCTCATTATAGCCTTCAGAGAAAGGCTTTTTGCACACACTGAGAGTCAAGAGGAGATCATGTCCCTCATTTAAGACCCAACACATCTTTCCGACTGCCCGCTAATTGCATGGCAGCCTGGTCTCATTTGTCTTTCACTATCATTAAAATTCCACACCATGCTCCCCAAGTCCTGCTGCTTTTGCCCTTGGACAGGCAGCTGCAGATGATTATTACTATTTATTTATTTTTTTTCTGGCCATAGCCATCCCTAATGTTTTTGACTAGAACTGACCCCTAGCACCTGAGCACCTGCTGAGCCTTCAGTCCCTGCCATGTTTTCAAAAGTAAAAATAAAAAATAGAGGCGGGTAAGGAGAGGGGAGGCGGGAGTTGGCTCTCAGAAGGTCCTAGGATTTTCAAAAGGATCCCACTGCCTGACATTAAATATTGATAAAAAATGCAAATTGTTTATTGATTTTTCTCCTAGGCACAGTTGAGATAATGAGAGAGGGAGTCTGTTTTGAGAGATGATGCTAGAGCCTTTAAAAAAATCATACTACTTCTCCTCTCCCGCCCACCCCACTTCTACTTTCTTTTTTATTATAAAGCATTGTTCATAGCTTTAGTTAATGAGGGTCTTTTGGTTCACACGATATTTCAGTCTTTACCTCTGGTTTGAAGAGAAAAGAGATCAATGTACCTTTATTGTGCATGGATGCCAACAAGCATTCTACTTAAAAGGAGTTAGAAACATTTGATACAGGTGCCAGTCAAGATTTAACAAAGGTGAAAGATAGGCCCTATCTTCACACATCAGCATATTCCAGGTTGCCCCCGGAGTATTCTGGCCCTGAATTCCCCCCTACTTGTTCATTTTTGCTGTGGATTTTAGGTTCTCACAGCAAATGATGGGTGTCACCTTCTAATGTGATCCCTGTTTGTTGCCTTGTGCCACTCTTGTGGTCAATGTTAGGCACCTCATTCTGACCTCAGATGACATGTGCCTGCTGCAGCTATGCCAGGTATAAGGGCCATCAGTGAAGGCAACCACTGCCATCACTGTGAAGAATCGAAAACCTGCAGCAAAAGGTGAGTTATTTAAATGTGGGTTGGGCGAGGATAGGGTGCAGGTGTTGTGAAGACAGTCCAGATCCTATTCAAGGCTTTGGCCCTACATCATGTAAACAAGACACTGTGAGTGTGGGTGGGTGGAACTGGGGGGTAAATCACCCATATAGACAAGCCCATAAACAAAGCATATTCAGCCTCAGTGAAAATGTGTCTTGCTCCCTCTTCTGTAACACAGGTATGTGTTTCTCCTTTCTGAGAAGCAACTTGCAAAGCTTGATGCTTCTACTTTGCAGAGTATTTCAGCTGGAGTGGGACAAAGCCAGAAATGAGAGTTCCTACTGACTAGCAGTAGTACCAACACAACTGTCCTTCCACAATTGCAATAGGTTTGCAACTGCTATTTAGGTGTTTGGCTTTTGAGAAACAATGTATAAAATGGATATATGTCCACTGCCACATTCAGAAGAGAATAATGGAACCAGCCCTTGTGGTGTCCAAAGAGACAAGAAAAACCAAGGCTTTGCCCATTGTTTAGTGTATTTCTGTAATGCCAACTAGCTAGTCCAGGCTCACACTCCAGTGAAGAACCTTTCAGGACTGCTATAAAATCCTCATCACTTCTCACACTAGCCCAGATACCCTGCTGGTTCACTGTCTCCCAACCCTGATGCCTATAAAGATGCAAATGTTAATTCTTTTAATTTCTGCTCTTATTTTATGTTATTATTTTAAACTGACCCATACCCACTCCCCCTATTAGAACAGAATCCTTGGCTAATGGGAATAGTCTCAGAAGTATTAGGTTGTTTGCTACACTTAACACCCTAAGATCAGCTCTTCGTGTCATATTAACAGTTCTGTATGTGTTTCTTTCTGTTAACGTGATTGACGTGTGACAGCCTTTTGCTGCCTTGTCTTGCTCTTTCCCCTTCATGGTTGAAATTAACATCATTATAATGGTGTTTTCTCATGGAATTGTTCTGGGGGGGGCTGCCTGGAATTGGGAGATGCTGTATGAAGGGTAGAGGCAAGTCAACCTTTGCCCCGGCCATGGGTGGCCTAGAGATTTGAAATTGTAATTCACTCTCTTGTCTTGTTTATCTACAGTGCTGTCGTCTCACAGAGCCTCAGCTGAAACCAGGTTTTAATTCAAAATCGAATCCTTGATGATGTGACTGAAAGCAGCCAGTGCAACGTGCTCTGGATTAAGCAAATCCTCTCAGTGGCTAGAATGCTACCCAGTCCAGGAGGAGCACAGCTAAAAGGAAAACCCAGCAGTTCAATTGGCAAGTATTATTTCAAGCTACGGTGAAATTTAAGACTCTTGTGCTTTAGCCATAACAGAGGGATTGAGCATTACCAATCATTTCCAGTCATTTTCAGAGTGGAATTCTCCTTTGTTCTTATTCTAAATTTATTTCTATAATTTGTACATTGCCTTGTTTGGGGTAGATTTCTATTCATGTACTATATCTACAGAGCTGATTCAAATCTATTTTCTGCTTCTCTGTTGATAAGATCCAGTAAGCATACTAGCAGACAGTAAGCTCTTATGAATATACTTACACTGTTAGGGGTGTGATGGAGGCATACCACTTTCTTCCCAGCTACACAACAATGGCTGAGAATATTGATTGTTGATGGGCTCCAGTGGTGCATCTGGGCAGCTGGAATGCACTAGGACACATTGCCGCATCTGACCAGTGGCAGGAGTGGCAAAGTTGCAGCACGAAAACCACCACAACCTGCTGCTGTTGCCTGGCACAGTATGGAAATGTTGCATAGGGAGATATATGATACTTCCTTCTGCAACATCCCTAAAAAGTACATATACCAGCATAACTGGGGATTACACTGGTGAATCTAACCTACAAGATTCTGGCCTATGACTTCCAGAATCTTCCAGACAGCATAGCCAGGGATTCTGGGATTAACAGTCTACCTGTCAGGATTGCTTCAGTTTGTGTTTCTGCATTCCAGGGGGTTGAACTGGACCAGCCCTTGTAGTCTCTTCCAACTCTATGAGTCTTTGACATCTCACCTTTTCCCTCAAATATTAGGATTCCTGGTGGCTTAAAGAATATTAAAATCAGCACAGATTTAAAACATATAAAAATATCTATCTATCTATCTATCTATCTACCCATTATTTTAAAAGTAATGGAACAATTTATACAATTGAATTGTAACCATTTTAAAATATGTTAAAAGACAGACTATAAAACCAACAAGACATCAGAGTATTGAAAGCTCATTGCAGACAATTGCTAAAAGCCTATTGGAATGGGAAACTCTTCACATGCTGGTGGAAGGACAGCCAAGAGGAATCAATGAGGGAGCCCTGGTGGTGCAATGGTTAAGTACCGGTACTGCAGCCACAAGGTTGTGAATTCAATCCCAGACAGGGCTCCAAGGTCCACTCAGATTTCCATCCTTTCGTAGGTTGGTAAAATGAGTATCCAGTTTATTGGGGGCAATTGGCTTACATATTGTAAACAGCTTAGGGAGTGGCAAGTGTTACTGACATGTATTTGCTATTGCTATCTGAGCCTCTCTAGGGAGGGAATTCCAAAGTCTGGGAGCAGACACTGAGAAGGTCCTCTTCTTTATAACCAAGAAATTTGCCTTTGAAAGTGGTGGTACTGAGAGAAGAGGAAAATCTCCCGAACGTTCAAATCATGGGGCGGCGGGAGAACAAAAAACAAAACTTGTGCTGCCAACACTACTGGTGGCCAAAACCACACACCAAAAAAAATAAAAATTAAAAAATTAAAAAAAAACCAGTTGGAGAAACAATTGCTAGAGAGTGTGCCTGAAAGGAACAAATTGCATTCATATACAGTTGGTGAACCCTTCATGAACTCAACTATAGCTCTGCCTCAGGCAACAAAATGTCTTGAACCCACCTTGGAACAGATGGAGAAAAGCCAGTAAATGAACAGTGACAACAGTGATGAGGAGCAGGTAGGCCATTGGGAGTGACTCATTTATGGGGCCACCAAAACCTGAAACCAGCCCTCATTAGGATGCCTGAGGACAACTGTTGGAAGAGGATTGTGCCATATGGGGCTTCAGAAAGCTTTGAAATCTTGAGTCAGGGAGGCTACAAGTTTTCCTTCATATGCATTCCAAACTGATGCCACAGCCTATTATGTGCAAGGCTACAAAGGGCCTGAATTATTAATTCCATCCCATCTCTTTTTTCTCCGTCCTGTACATTTCCTCAGCTCTCCACAGAAAAACCACCTTGCACTTGTCAAACAAGAGCACGATTATCATTCCGGTTTCCTCGTAAAAACACAGTGTTCCCCCCTCATATACACTCCCTGCTCTGACAATAGTTCATTGCTCTCAACTGCAACAGAGAAATGGCTCATTTTGAATGGAGAAAGTGGCAGGGGGAAATCTTCCCCTCCTCTTTTGCACTAGAATGTTTAATTATGAATTTATGTAAACAGAAATTTCAGAGCTCTTCCTCTTCTAACAACATCATGTGCCCCTTTCCCTATCCATATCCCAAAGTATTTTCAGATCTTTAACTACAGAGTTAAAAAAAATGAGCAAAGCAAGGCTGCCATTTTGAGGCAACCACTATTTGGAAGCATGTAACTGCTTGTTTAGCAGTATGTCAGTTTCATTTTGGAATTTTGTAAGCAAGAATTTCACATACAAATGCTTAGCAGACTCATTTGTGAGAGGGAGAGTAAGAGGGTGCATGCGAGCACATGTGCACACAGCCATTAAGATTCCTTAAAAATCAAAGGCAAAAGAAGGAATATGAGCATGCAACAAGGAGACAGCTATTATTATTGGTTTCCCAAATCCTATGTCACCTTTTATTTAACATAATTTTACATATTCTTAGCTACATAGTAGAGACACTAAGAAACTAAATGATGTAACAGCAGCCTTCTGTTGGATTTAGACATTATGAAATGTCCCAATTCTATTCCTGCACACATAAGTCCATTTGCAAAAACATATCTTCAATACAAGATTTCAGCCATCATTATTATTATTGTTACATTTATTAATATCCCACTTTTTTCCTAACATAGGACACAAAGCTGCTTACAGTTTAAAGAACAATACAATTAAAAGCATACAAAAGTGAGCATTACAATAGAATTACTAATAATGTTATTAATATCATCATTATTATCATCATCTCACCTTTCCCCCCATGTTTGGGACTCAAAGCAACTCATAAGAGATTTAAAATGAGATGTAAAAATTAAGATTGTCCATGGAATTCTCATTTTCACATATGAGTGGTAACCTGGAAGAAATCTGATTGAAGACAATCAACTCATTTGAAATGTTGTGCTGGAGAAGAGTGAATACTCTGAATACTCTGGACTATTAAAAAAAACAAAAAAACAAATACATGGATCCTAGAGCAAATCAAGATTGAACTCTTCCTTGAACCCAAAATGACTAAACTGAAGCTGCGATATTTTGGCCATAAGAAGACATGACTCACTAGAAAAGACAATAATGCTTGGTATGGTAGAAAACAGCAAGAAAAAAGGGAAAGTGCATTCAGTCAAGGAAGCTATGGCCCTGAATGTGCAAGACCTGAGCAGCTGCTGCTGATAGGTTGACTTGGAGGTCTCGCATTCATTGGGTTGTCATAAGTTGAAGTTGACTTAATGGCAGTTAACAAGAACAAAAAAAACCCATAAAAAACACAACAGCACAGCAAAAATAACAAATTGGATATCCAACACATGGTACAGAGCCCATTCCATCTAAATAATCAGTCCTCAAGGTCTTCATCTGTTTAAGGAAAGAGCATAGCTGATAATATCATTTATACAGCTGCTAGTATTGTAGTTGTAACCGCAGGTCATGTGAAGGTGAACAAAATATTTCATAAAAGTAAGTATTGGGCAAAAGGTGAGTGGACTTCATGAAAGTCTGACAACTTAACACCATTGTTAGTAATAAGGGCACATTTGTTTGAAAATAACATTAGCAGAAACTGCAGTGACAGTAGTGATGGTAGATGTTTAGGAAATAAGAGTGTTGTGCTTAGATTTGGAAGACTTAGGTCCTGGTGCCCACTCAGAAAGCTTATTAGATGATTAACCTAATCTACTTCAAAGGATCAGTTGTGGGGAAGGAGACCATGGCGCCCATTCACACTATATAATTATAGCACTATGATTCCACTTTAACTGCCATAATTTCCATTACAGTAGGCCCTCCATATCCATGGACTTGCCATTCGCAGATTCTAGCATCTGCAGACAGCAAGCCCATGGGGGGGGGGGGTGCAGAGCAGAAGGAAGAGTGCATTACATTGGTGGAAGCGGGAAAGAGGAAGATGGAGGAAGGAGGGTCAGCGGCAGAGGTGCCAGTGGAGAAGAGGAGAAGGAGGAAGAGGCAGAACTTTTGGCAGGAAGAGGAGATAGTACACAGAGACAAAGGGAAGGAAAGCCCTTCCCCCCTCCACTGCCTGCCCAACCCCCACCTGGCTCCCTCCTTCCTTGCTTCCCTGCGAGGGCTCTTGGGCTGTATGTTCTTTGGAGCCTCCAATTCCAGGGCAGCCCTTTATAGTGTGCAATGGAGCACCAGGCACGCCTGTCTGGGAAAGTAGCCAAATGGCTGATAAGACCTTGTTTCCAAACAAACAAATCACTGCCCAGCAGAGTCAGTGCAAAGCAACACAGTCATTGAGTCTAAATGCAGTATCAGAAGAGGGATTACCAAAAGAGTAGTCAAACAGTCCAAGATTCAAGTTATCAGATAGGCAGGTCGATAAGGTAGTCCAAGGTCAAGGGTTCCAGATAATCAAGATGGGTCAGCAGTCCAAGAAGCAAGATTTTGGCCAAAGAGACACAGGAGTCAGAGACAGAGTCTTTCCTCAAGAAGGTCAGATAATCATTGGCAACTAAGGCCCATACAGACAAGCCAAAATAAAGCTGCTTCGGGTCACTTTGGAGGTATGCTGTTTAAATGATGCATGCATTCTAAGAGTCTGGAAGCTGCGCTAAAGCTGTGCCCCAGTCCTTAGAACTGGAGCATGGCTTTGGTGTGGCTTCTGGACTCTTAGGACACATGCATTAAACAGCATACCTCCAAAGTGACCCAAAGCAGCTTTATTTGGGCCTGTCTGTATGGGTCCTAAATACACATTCTCCAGTTTATATGGGCAGGCAGCAGGCGTTCAGGTGTGTCTGATTATCAAGCATTTCGAAAAGCCTCCACAAACTTCAAGGCCTCTCTTGGCTCAATGCCCTGAAGGTAGGCTGTCCTGCTTACCTCTACTGCAGGGGGAGTATAGAAAGAATACTCCAGTCCAAAGGTTACACAGTACCAGTCAGTCGGTCACAGCAAGGAACATAGGAACACAAGGCTCGGAAGACTGGTTGTTGTTGCAGCTGGAGGTCTTTCTAAAGGCCTCAGCTTCTCCAGCTAAACTATTAGCTGTTCTCTGCTTTAAGCCTGGAAGATCGCCTCACAGACTCCTTGGCCTGTCTTTTCTCCACAGGTCCTAGCACCTGCACCTAAGTCCATAGAGTCTTGTTTCTCCCTCAGCAGCTTCCTGAGCCTGTTCTGGGACTGCTGATCCAGGCAGCCCCAGATCTGCCCCTGTCTCAGCCTCCTCCATGTCTTCAGAGTCTGATCGTCTGACTGTGCCTCTAAGTCAGGCCCAGGGCAGTCCATGACATAGGCACACTTCCCTGATCCTCCTCTATGTCCACAGACTCGGTCACAGGCAGACTTGACTGCTGAACCTATGGAGAGGCCACAGAATCTGCTACAGCAGAGCTAGGGCTGGCCTCGGGCTCCCCAATTGGTGGCTCAGATCCCAGAGGCTTTAGCTCATCCTCTGAGTCCTCCAAGTCATCCTCCAGACTGAGCATGACAACGCCAGGAAACACAGTTTGATCTGTGGAGAAGCAGTATATAAAGAAAATTTATTATTATTGTTATTATTATTATTATTATTATTATTATTGTTCACTGTCTTTTCCGGACCCTCCTAGATGGAGGGGAATAAAGAGGCCCTGAGGAGGGAAGAAGGGGGCAGCGCTCGCTCACTTCTTCGCAGGCGGGGAGGGAGGCTTCCTCCTTCTTGCTCCATTCTCTTCCCTTCCTCAGGCACCAGTCTCTTTTGGGTCTTCCTCCACCAGGCTAGGAAGGAAGGAAGGAAGGGAAGGGAAGGAGGGACCGGCGAGGTTGGCTTTGGGCAGCTGGGGCGGCAAAATGCCATTGTCCCCAATGGTGGTGTGGCTTCATGGCCATACAACCATTGAAGTCAATGAGACTTGAGCATCTGTGGATTTTGGCATCCGTGGGGGAAACGGATCTGCCACAGATACCAAGGCCCCACTATATATGAAATTCTGGCTTTGGCACTTGAGGGAAGGACATTTACAGTATCTCAGCCAGAGAGTTCCAGTGCCTCACCAAACAATAAGCCTACGATTCCACGGAATGGCAGTTAAAGTGAAATAAATGCTCTATAATTATATAGTGTGAATGGGTCCCAGATATGTGTGCTTGTTGGAAGGGGGTGATATAAACAAAGATGCAGCTAGGGTATAGGAAGCCTTTCTCATTGACTGAGAACAGAACTAAAACAACACCCACACCAGTTTTACTCAAATGTAAGATCCACACATTGCCTTCAGTGGGGTTTCTCCCTTCTCTGTGTTTTCAGGACTGTAACTTTGAGCCTCATTCAGGCCAACAGACATTTTAGTGAATTCTTATTGTAGAATTCACAGAGCCAAACCTACAAAGCAAGCAGATGAACTGTGCAGAGATCTTTCTCCTGTGGTTGGAAGAAAAGAATGGAAACTATTTCTTTTTGCATACAAAAACAAAATTGCTAGCAGAAAAGCCACATTTGCCACCACATAATGTTAAAACTGGTCCTTGGCTTACTACCTTGTCATGGCTTGAACCATGGCAGGTGCTGGATCAGGATCACTGCTGTCATCTGAATGAGCATAGCTGGTGATACTGAAAGACCGAATCAGCTCTGTTTTCACATTCCCTATTAAACGCATATTCTCTACCTTTCCCTTTAAAAGTGAAAACCCAAGGTTGACATGTTGTTCCTTAGCTAAACAGATCCTTTTATTGCCTTTGCATAAACCTGTTGAAAAAAATCACTTGGGATCAATTACATGTGTCAGGCAAAGGTGCAATCCAAATCATTCCTCTTCAGAGGGGGTACGTTTTCAATTATCTAGTGAAAGGAAAGCACTAGTCAACCTCATCAGTGACTAGTTGGTTGCTTCCCACTGTGGGCAGGTACTTAATGTGCCCTTTTAATTGCATGGAGAAATAAGTGGCATTCCCTCTCCCCTGCCTTAAAACAAAATGGGGAAAAGAGTCACTTCTTTGGAGTTATTTATAAGAGCTAACCAGGAGGATGCAACCCAATTAGTTTTTGTCTCTTCAATTGTTGCAGTTAAAGCATTAGATTTATTTTGTTATATATGTGTTTGTTTAAACTACTTTTCCCCACTCCTTAGTGAAAAAGAACAGTTTACAAATATTAGTGTTAAAACAGGCCCTGGAATCAGGCTTACAATCTAAAGACTTAATACAAAGGGGAAAAGGAAAGGGAGAAATTGTTCTCAGACACCAGTTCCTCGATTCTGGCTATTCATAGAAGCAGGCTCTTCTTTATTTACCACTTCCATGTGATTTACGATCTTTCAGGTTCTACCACCATCTGAACCCCAGATAATATTATCCTTGATCATTCATGCTCATACACTTCCTTCTATATTGGGGATTTGGAGGTCTAACAGACTAGCATTATACTACATACAATTGTACAGACCAGCATTATATGCCGGCCTTGGGGACAGAGTGGGGGCATGGCGTTCGCACACCGGCTGACCCGACTCTGCCCTCATGCCATCCACATGCCACCTGCCTGATCAGATGGCAGGGGGTGTCTCACCGCATCTTCGGCACAGAGCTTACATGCGCTGCGCCGAAGAAGCGGTGAAAAGCGATCACCGCTGCTGCAGCTAGGGAGCCCTTTCAGAGCTGCTTTTTGCGGCTTCATCTTGTGTCACCAAAAGGCCAGATTGGGGCCACAGCATGTAGTTGCCACAGCTTCAATCCAGCAAGGAAAGGTATGGCTGGAGAATGCTCCAAAGGGGCACTCTGTTTACCTATTTTCTTCCCAAAGCAAATAACAAATAATTTAAGCAATTTTTTTCTTGCTGTGGGAAAGAAGTATGGAACTTATTTTGTACAAAATTCCCACTTGTTGTTTTTTGTGTGTGCAGAAAACAGAATTTTCTGTACAAGAAACAAGATTTTCTGTACAAGCAATAATATTTCAGCTCAGAAAATATTATTTCCGGTGCCGAGAATGTTTTTTCCTGAGCAGAACATGTTGTCTTCTATGCAAAACAACCATGTGCCAGCTGTGTGTAGTATAGGTCCCCAAACAGAGCATTTTATGTGCAGGGGAGAAAATTTTCTCTGTAGCAAATAGTATTTCTGCAGTAGAAACAATATTTCTCCAGAAATTTTTCTGTTTTCTGTGCAACACACACACATGCACATTCACGCACTGCATTTAATAAATTATGAACTGCAAAGATTCTCTTTAGTCCAGGAATCTTATTTCTGCTTCTGGTTTCAACTTTCCTGATAAACAAGTCATATCCTGGAACACATCTGCTTCATTAACTGATATATACTTGTATGTCATTTTTATGAGAGCTAGTGTGATGTAGTGGACTGAGCACAGGACTACGACTCTGGAGACCAGGGTTTGAATTCTGGCTCAGCCATAGAAACCCACTGAGTGACCTTGGGCAAATCACATGTTCTCATCTTCTGAGGAATGCAATGGCAAATCCACTCTATAGAAATATGCCAAGAAAACCTCATGATAGGTTTACCTTAACATCACCATATGTCAGAAATGACTTGAAGGCACACAAAAACAACATTTCTTATGCTAGACTAAGGATAAGGCCTCAAACCAATGGTTTCAAGTTACAAGATGCCATATAAACATTAGGAAGAACTTATTGATGGAAGTTGTTTGACAGTGGAATAAACTGCCTCAAGTGATAGTGGGCTCTCCTTCATACGATATGTTTAAACAGAAGCTGGATGGCCATATCTCAGGAGTACTTAAGCTTTGGTTTCTTGTATGACAGGGAATTGGATAAAAATCAAATAACGAAATAAAGAAACAAACTCTGTCTATGGAACTAGCTTGTCTTTATGATTCCATCCAACCCTATAATTCTATGATTCTTTGTTTTCATGTACTGTTTTACCCCATTCCACAGGTATGTAGGCACACAAACACACTTGCATGAAAACATCATCATTATCATAACAGGAGGCTGTGCTTTGAAGTGAGCAGATTGGTTTGCAAGAAGTATGCCTTCCTTTTTCAGTTCAGGCTTAAGCAAAATTCAGAACTTCTTCAGTGGTGTTTCTTCTTTCCCTCCCAAAGAAAATAAAGTGGATTCACTTTTTTTAAAAAAATAATTTATTATTGAATTGATATTCTATCTTTCTCCCAAGGCAGCTTATGGTATAAGGTAAAAACAAAATACATGTTAAAAATGCATAATACAAATTTTTTGAAAAGAACATTAAATAGATAATACCACTGAAATTAATTTTATAATTTAGTTAATTATTGTGAAAACTGTAGAACATGGATGGGCAATTGTGGAAGACTAAATGGGACACATTTGCCTCTTAGAAAATGTTGGAGAGTCTCACCTGCACCCACAAATATAAAATCAATTTTCTTGTCATGGCCAGCCACAAGGAGAATGAGGAGGACGAGGAGGAGGACTCAGCTCCTCAGGTACAGGAGGAACCTGATGCTGTGCCAGGCCCCAGTTCTGCCCTGCCAGGTCTCAGCTCTGCTCTCCCAGCCCCAGTGGATTTGGCTCAGCCAGACCCTTGCTCTGTGGGATCTTCTCCATTGGAGCCTGGGGCTTAGCAGCCCAACCTTGCCCCAGTAGAAGTTCCAGACTTGGGAGACATAGAGCAGCAGAGCATTAAGATTCCTACTTTCAGCCAGAGGAGATCAGAAAGGGCATGCCTTTGACGTTCCATGAGGCTTGCTGAGAAACACTCATTAGCCACTCAGCAGCTCTGATAAGGGAGCTACATATAAGACACCTGACAGATGCTGAACTCTCTTGTCAGAGTCTATTGGTTCTCATTGGTGGACGCTGCTGGATCTGACTCCTGGCTTCCTAGACCTTTGACTGCCTTTGAATCCTTGACCTTGGACCAGACACCTTGACTAACCCTCTGGCACTCTTGACCACGGACTGAACTGGTAGTCCATTCGGGACCCCCCCCCCCCCCCCACGTAAGCCCAAAACGCATAAGCTCGAATCCCATTCGATTGAATGGGGCTCATGCTCGCAATGTGGGAGAGCATACGATTCACTTTCCTGTTGTGCGGCTTCCGCGTACGCCCGCCTATAGCACGGGCACACTGTATTGCTCTCTGTAATCTTGAACTTTGGACTGGCTAGTGGCTTATTCTATTCAGACGTTGTTTGGCATTGTTGCTTGAGGAACGGTTTCCTTTTGCCGAGCAGGCTGTTATCAGCCGTGTGAGTGTGTGTTGGCAGCATTCCCAGACATATCTTGCTCACCAAACACCTCTCTCAAAAAAGGCCTCTCCTGGTTAAAATGCACCTCTACCCACCCCAGTAGACATTTTGGAATATTTCAAAGAAATCTCTCTCTCTCTCTCTCTCTCTCTCTCTCTCTCTCTCTCTCTTGACCCCGGGGATCCCGGGGGGAGGGGGGGCTGAAAATATAGTGGAAATGCCCTCCACACCCCCTACAATGCATTTTGGGACATTATAGAGGGGGAATTGTCTCCTGAGAGCCACAAGAATGTCCCTTGAGACTTGCATGTGACCTCTGGGCTGCACTTTGACCATCCCTACTGTAAAACCAGTAGGGATGGTTTAAAAAAAACAAAAATCTTTTTTCTTATCTTGCACAGTGAGGAATTATGTTTTCAGAGACATTGTCCTGCTGTGATTCATGGACTTTGCTGTTTGTTTATGATATTTAAAGGCTGTTGTACTCAGGATGGCTCACTGGATAAAACCAAAACATTTTAAAAAAATCAATAGCAGCAAAGTAGAATGCACACTAGCCAACAAAAAGATGGCACACAGGGTTGTCAACCGCCTTGAGGGCTTTTTCAACTTGAAAGCTGAGCAGTGGATTGTTGAAGACAGAAAAATGAAAGAAATGAAGGAGGGGTGCCGGAGCCACATATTGGGAAACCAGCGGGGCTCTCCACATTAACAAATAAATAAATAATGCAAAGCCTGGACGTGACTGTTTGTCTGATTCTAATGCAGGTAATGCAACTCTGAGCTCAGTGATCCAAGAGGGAATTTCCCAACAGGCCATACTTGACAAGCAGGTGTCACTCAATCACGCACATGTTCGCCTCCCTATGAGGACAGATGGTCCAAACCGACTTAGCAATTCCAGCCTCTGCTAGTAGACACTTCCCCCCTCCACCCACCAGCCACCAACTCTCCAAATGCAGTGCAATAATAAAGATGCTTTGAGATTTGTGTTAATCTGCAGTCTTTGGGGGTAAACTGTAAACAAAGTGTGCAGAGTTATTGTTTCTCATTATGAGACAGCCCCCTTATCTTCCCCTCTGCCTATGGCATATAGATATTTTTAATAGCCTATCTAGCTGGACTCGGCTTTGGTGGAGATTACTTTCCATCATTTTAAAGCACTGACAAAATTACTTTGTATGAAGAGGCTTGACCTAATCTGTGTGAGGCTATGTGTGAAGTGGGGAGGGGGGGGGACTGGCATATTTTTGTTAAACTGGATGGAAGAACAACATCTTAACAGGGGTCCCAGTTGCTAGATTTTAAGCAAAGGTATTCCTTGTCTAAGAAAACCCTATGAAATTCATGGGGACACCATATGTTAGCAGTAAACATGAAGGTACACACATAAACATTGGACTTGCTGATTCCAGCAAAAATAACACACATCACCCCAAAATCTGGTTGTATTCTGTCTTCCCACTTACGTTCATTCTAAAACCAGGCTAGCAAGGATGGGCAGGAGCCATTAGATTGTATATTTGAATCTGTTTTTAAGGGAGACAGAAGAGGGAAATGATTGGTCATCATTCCATTTTCAGCACCCTGCAGTGCATTTTTGCTGCCTTCAATTCCCTGTGAACAGAAAGAGAAGATTATTATCTCCTGCTCAAAATTTCACAAATATACGAAGTGGGGAAAAGAAAAACTCAAGAGTTCCCTGGTGACTACTTTAATTGATGCTATTAAGGAATTTTGCTCGTGTTTTTCTGTCAAGGATAAACACTAGGCAGATTCACAGGCAAAGTTATGTGTATACATAGCTGAGTACAAAATGAAGGTATATCTTCCAATATTTCATAGATGAAAACCAAGATTTGTGTGACCAGGCAACATTACAGTGTGGTCAAGATGGCAAAAGGTATTAATGAGGAAGAAATCACAAATAGGAGAGGAGGCAGCAATTGGCTTTTGCCTGAACCCTCTGGGAAGGGCAAGATTCTGTTCTCTTCCTGTGGAAGCAAAAATACCAGCATATTTTAGTTATGTTGTCAACAACTAATCCTTATGAAAAACAATACAAAGGCATGGAAGCCACCTAATGATAATATAATGAAGAGGAGGATGTGGCTATCTCAGGAAGGGCTAGATTGGCACTCAGGGTGGGCCATATTCAATCTCAGGGCCTGAGGTACCCCATGCCCTCTCAAACTGCCCACTCCACATCCGATTTCAAGATCAAGAATCATAAGAAGGGAGGGCCTGAAACGGTCTTGAAGTTGCCTTCCTACACTTTTGCACCCAGGCCTTGTCTGCACCAACCAGGATACTCCAAGGGCAGCTCAGAGTATCCTGGCCCCGGAACTGCCCCAACTTCACCCCAGTGCCAGGCAGTTGTTCACGTGCATGTCAGTGGCACATCTGCCACTGCTATGGGTTGCTTCATGCTGAGGTCAGAACAACAAGTGACAGATTGCATGGCTGACCACCTGACCTCAGAGCAAGTGACAGAAAGCAGTGCCAGATATGCTGGGCAGCTCAGTGGGATGTATTTCAAACAACCACCTGACATTCCAACATAGGGTTCCAGATCATTCCAGAAGAGCCAAAGCAAAAGGTAACTCTTTAAGGGGAGTATAGCCCAGTTCTGGTGGTGAATGCATCAGATGTCATCTGGCCTGTTCACACTAAAATCAAGGTTTGAGCCATGCATCATCTGGATTTCCCCTTGACAAGACCCAGGGAGGCTGGTTTAATTCGACTCATGCAGACAGAGCATAAGTAGCTAAACACACAAAACAAATGTTCATAGCCTTCCCTCCTGTTGTAAAATGGAGCGTGATTAAAGTGTTGTACTGGCATTAGTGAAATCTTTGTTCAAGTCCCCATCCAGTCATAAAATCCACCAGAAAACAACTCCTGGCTATCAGCATAACCTATCTCATATAGTTGTTATAGGACCACAGTAGGAAGGAGCAAAGCCATGCAGGCCATCTTGAGTTCAAAAGAGGAATAAGTGAAATAAGTAAGCAAAATGTATTGTATTTCTAACTAAATAAGAATTATTGCTCCTAAATATGTATCTTTACATTTGTATTAGAACAAATCTGCATGCAAATGTTATAGTAACAACTGTTGTGTTTTGCACTTTGGATAAATGCAAGGTATTACATCTAGGCAGGGCAAATGAAATGCACAAATATAGGATGGCTAGCACCTGGCTTTAAAGCAGTACCTGTGAAAATGATGAACTAGTATTCATAGACCACAAGCTAAAAATGAGTCATCCGTGTGATGCAGTAGCCAAAAAAGCCAATGCAATTCTGGGTTTCATCAAAAGGAGTCAAGGGTCCAGATTAAGGAAAATAACAGTGCCAATCTGTTGGGCTTTGGTTAGACGTTATCTGAAATACTGTTTCAAGTTCTGGGTACCACAGTTCAGAAGCATCTTATCAAGCTGGAATGTGTCTAAAGAAGAGTGACCAAGATGATCAAAGGTCTGGAAACTAACCCTTCGGAAGAATAAGTGAGGGATCTGGAATATATAGCTTGGAAAAGGCAAGACTGAGGTGTAGTACAGACCGCCCCAAAGGGGCGGCCTGCCAGCAGCCTATTTCCCTCTGGAGGGAAGCCGCAGCCTCCAAACTACGCAACTTCCCTCCAGAGCAAAAAGAACCTGGTAATTCCAGGTACTTTTTACGGCACCGGTGTGACATTGCAAGTGCGCCACTGGCGCACTCAAGACATAAGCAATGCATGGCACTGTGCGGATGCTACACAGCGCTTACATTGCAATGGCAGCAACCGTGTACATGGGACACCACCATTAATACACTACAAGTCCGTGCTAGGGTTAGGGATGTTGTGGTTGGTGCGCAGTCCCTAACCCTAAAATCAGCACCAGCATGGCACATTTGGCTCATCTGTTCCAGGCCCAAGAGATGACATGATAGCTATCTTTAGATATCTGAAGGGATGTCACATAGAAAATGGAGAAAGCTTGTTTTCTGCTGCTCCAGAGACTAGAACACTAACCAACGGATTCTAATTAAAAAACAGAGTCTACCTACTGTTAAGAAGAACTTCTTTATTGTAAGAACTGTTCAACAGCGGAATGGATTGCCCTAGCTGATAGCAGACTCTATATTTTTGAGGTCTTTAAACAAAGCTTTGGTTGTTTATTCCTGCATGGCAGTGGCTTGGATTGGATTGCCCTTAGTCTCTTCCAACTCTCTGATCCAAGTCTATGAAATATTTGCATGGATGCCACATACAAGAGGTCTTTAAACAGGTGCTGGATGGATATCTTTCAGGAGTGGTTTAGTTGTGTATTCCTACATGGCAGGGGATTGGATAGGTGGGTCTTGTTGTCCTTCCAGTGCTAAAATTTTATGAGTCTTTGTATTTCAAAAGGGGAGGGGGCAGATTTATAATTGGTCCATTCCATTTTTCAGCACTAGAAAAGAATTGTGAGCATGAGAACAGATTATCCAGAGAGGGACTAAATCTGTCCACATCATGATTTCATGACTGTTCAGATACAAAGAACTATGTTGGCAAGCTGTTTGGCCATCATATCCAATAATGGGAGGGGACTGTTAAAACTAACAGGCTTGTGATGGCCATACAAGTATTCAAATAAAGAGACTTTCATGGGAGAGCCATTTCACATTCATGTTATGTATTTTGTTTCAGGGCATCCGGCAACAATCACTCCTGGAGAGTATACTATAGGGAAATACTCTACATCTAAGGCATCAGATCTTCATTAGGGGAGGGAGAAGCAGATTGACAAGTATGCCCTGTTAGCAGGAAAAGCCTATAATTGTTTCCGCTGCAGTGTTGTACCTCTCTCAGGAGTGCAGAGAAGAATGGCTTGGAGGATGCTATGTACCAATATTTGGGATTAAAAAAACTTATCACAATGTAAATCATTTTCCTCTTTGAACAAAAGTATACATTTACTGGTGTATTTGAACATTAAAACACATTGGTTTGCAACAAAATGAAACCATTGGCTCACCTGGACATATAACCCAGGTGCTCTGGTCATATGCTAAATATACCTTTTGAACTATGGAATTGTCAGACTGAGAGGTGCAGCAGATGGGAAATTAATTAGGAATGGACAAATCTATTTCCATTTCACATTCCTTTCACATGGGTTCACTCTCCAGCATGATTTGATGCTAATCGGTGAATTTAAAGCATCCCCATAAAAATGGTCAGTTAAACATATCTAGAATTGCGCTAAACTGTTTCTATTGTTTCAATTGTCTGCTATCCTGAGAGCTCATGACAGAGGTCTGAATAGAAATATTTGAAGAAAATAAAAATAAATAAAGGTATTTTAGCAAAAACTGTGCCACTGAAAATACATTTTCTCGAAATGTGCATTGTCAAATGCATTTTAAAAAACATGCTTTGAGGCAAGAATAACATTACAATATGCAGAGACATGAAAAAGTCAGATCGCTGTGTTAGGATACATATCATAGTCCAGTTATATAATTCAACTTTTGTTTATACACAGATTCACAAAGAACAAATTCCTTAAGAAACCCTGAAATGTTTTGGTTGTTATCTTAGATGTGCCCTTCAGATATACCTAGCGACAACTCTGATCGGTCTCATTGGGGATGGTGGGAGCTGTAATCTAAAACATCTGGTAGGTGGTTATTTGGAAAAGGTTATTACACTAACTGAGGAACTGGTAAGTGTGATGTATCGCAAACTGGAAAGTAAATATATTATTCTGCAGAAAAATAGATATTCAAACAAACAAACAAACAAAAAACCTACACTCAATCAGTGCATAATTTCTATAGTGAAGTAAACGTTTTCCCCAGTTCATTTTTCATATAAAAGCATAGGAAAGGAGTTTTTGTTTCACTGTATTTGGAAGAAAATCAAAAGATCAAAAATTCAATTTTAACAGGTAAATGAGGTATTTTGTTGTTCTTACCATGTGCCTTCAAGTCATTTCCGACTTATGGTGGCCCTAAGGTGACCCTATCGGAGGTTTTCTTGGGAAGATTTGTTTGCCATGGCCATCCTTTGAGGCTGAGAGAATGTGACTTGGCCAAAGTCATCCAGTGGGATTTGTGGCTGAGTGGGGAATCAATCCCTGGTCTCCAGAGTCACAGCCCAACATTCAAACCACTACACCATGCTGGCTGTTTAACATGTTAAACTGTATTAAATATAATACATTTATATTCAGTTTGTACACAAATAAATCCCATTGGCCTAAATCCAGGCTGGCATCCAGTTGGAGAAGTACATCATCATAAACAACTTACAATTGTGTACAATTGACTTGCACCATTACACAATATTAGTATTCTCAGAAGGAGCAGAGAGACAAAGCTATGTCATTGGGAACAATGCTCAAGTACAACCATCAGCTTCCCATTGTACAATGGAAGCTCTTATTCCATAAGAGATATTTTGCATAGGGACCTGTTGTGCATTGTTGTAGTTCACTAGCATGGTTGTGTATTTTGTCAGCAACATTGCTCAAATATCCTAAAAGGTTTATCAAAAAAAAAAAAAAAATTCTACACTGTAGAAATAATGCAGTTGGACACCACTTTAAGTGCTGTAGCTCTATCCTATGGAATCCTGGAATCTGCAGTGTTACAAGGCCTTTAGCCTTCTCTGCCAAAGATTGCTGGCACCACACAAAACCATAAAACCAAGTATTCTGTAAAGTGGAGCCACAGCAGTTAAAGTGGTGTCAAACTGCATTATTTCTACAGTGTCATTATTCATTATCACCTCTGATGCAGGATCTCAGCTCCAGCTGTTAGACCCAACTAGAGTAGACCCATTGAACTAACAGAATTTGCACTAATGTTGTTTGAAAAGGCTCAGTGTTCTAGTGTAGACTAGTTGCAATAAATGCTGATTTGCCATTCAGCAACTGATTCCATGAAAATCTCCGCTAAGCCATGAAATCTACTCGGTGACCTTGGACAAGTCACATACTCTCTCAGCTTCAGAAGATGGCAGTGGCAAAGCCCCTCTGAAGAAACTGGCCAAGAAAACCCCATTATAGGTTTGCCTTATGGTCACCATAAATTGGAAATAACTTGAAGGCAATGTGAAGTCAAAGTCTTTCACGGGTGGCATCCATAGTTTTTGTGGGTTTTTCAGGCTATGTGGCCTTGTTCTGGAAGAGCTTATTCCTGATGTTTCACCAGCATCTGTGGCTGGTATCTTCAGAGAATGCTGGCATGGAAATGAATGGGGTATATATACTGTGTGACCCTTACAGATTAACATGTAAATCACTTCCTCTCAACCAAGGGTCACACAGTATATATACCCCATTCATGAAGAAGCCAGCTACAGATGATGGTGAAATGTCAGGAATAAACTCTTGCAGAACACAGCCAGATAGCCCCAAAAACCCACAAAAAACTTGAAGGCACACAAGAACAACAAATTTCTGTTCTGATTGGGGTTAGAAACTGGAGTTAGGCTCCTGAGTTCATCAAAGCTTCTGTATGTACAGTTGGCCCTTCTTATACATGGATTTTTTTATACACAGATTCAAGCATCCACAGTTTGAAAATGTTCAAAAAAGTATATATTTCAAAGATCAAACCTTGATTTTCCAATTTTTATAAGGGACATCATTTTGCTATGTCATTATATTTAATGGGACTTGAGCATCCACAGATTTTGTTATCCACGGGGGATCTTGGAACCAAACCCCAGCATATAACAAGGGTCCACTGTATAGGGTTGCAGCCTAGAATAGAACAAATTGTGCCTAGAAAGCCACATATCCATAAAACTGGTTTTTAAATAGTTTGTAAAAATCTTATTTAAGGAAAAAAACCACTGGTGAAAATATATAAAATCATTTATTTTTATCCACTTCACCAGCATTCCTGCTTTATCTAATTATGTGTCAAGGTACACTCCACACATTATGGCATTACACCTAAGATATTTTATATGCACAGTTAATGAATGGAACAAATACATGGTTGCAGGCACTTGTGTCCTACAGGTACACCCTCTAGGGAACTGTAATTGGCTGTTGCTCCCTGTTGCATGTACAGTTCTTGCAAATTCAGGTTTGCTTCTGTGTAAGATGAACACATGGCCCTAGCTGAAAACAAGAGAACTACACAGTTCCCATCAGTTATTTAAGGAAGAGCCTTCCTCGTCCCTTCAAGGTTAGCCAAGAGGCTTCTCTACAAAACCTGAAAACACATTTGACTTTTGTTCATAGGTATCCCCATAACATTTTAATTGCTTTTAAGAGACTAACATAGTTCCTCCTCTCCCATTCCCTTAAAACTCCCTTAAAACACTCACACATACAGAGTCCTCCAAAATGATATTCCCCCAACTGAGGAAACCAAGTTGTAAATATTGTATAATCTTTCTGGAGGTCATTAAAAAGAGAGAGAGAGAGAGAGAGAAAAGAGAGCACGCTAGACATGCAGTTTTATGTAGTTTCTGTTTAACTCTTCAGAGAGGCCTGGATCTTAAATATACACATGAAAAATACATTCTAAATCCAGACAGAAAGATTTCAGGAAAGAGGATTCCACAGACAGAACTTCATTTGCAAGTCTTTTACATTTTAACTGTCAATTACCTTACTAACTTTTTTTTTTTTTTTAAGTTGGTAGATGCTCCTCCCAGGAATAAATGAGACACACCGAAAAGCATGGTACTCAAGCATATTTCTCCTTAACCTAGGAGGTAAAGAGGGCCAACAATACAATACCAACATGACAGAGTGCTTGAGCCTGGTGTAAAATAATGGTCTCCCATTTGTTCTCCAAAATATATCATACAATCATATAGTTGGAAGAGACCACAAGGGCCATCCAGTTCAACCCCCTGCCATGCAGGAACTCACATTCAAAGCATCCCCAACAGCTGGCCATCCAGCTTCTGTTTAAAGGCCTCCAAAGAAGGAGACTCCACCGCTCTCTGAGGGAGGAGCTTATCACTTGGCTTTTTAATTCATCTTACCTTTCCCAGTTTAAATTTCAATTCAGGCTTCATCCTGATCTTATCAGAGGGTTTTTGCCACCAAATTTGCTGCCCAAATACAGCCCGGGTGCATCCCTGTTTCCAGGAGCCCTTTGACGGCCATTTTCTTAAACCAGAAAACTCCCGGATCCAAAAAGAGCCAAGAGTAGCACTCCTGGAAGCAGGGATGCCCCCAGGCTGTATTCAGGCGACAAATTCAGCCTTCCGATAAGATCAGGATGCAGCCCGAATTGAAATTTAAACTGGAAGAGGTAAGCCAAATTTAAAAAATGAGCAATAAACTCCAGATTATGTTCCAATGTCAAACAGCTCTTACTGTCAGAAAGTTCCTCTTAATGTTTAGGTGGAATCTCTTTTCCTGGAGCTTGCATCCATTGTTCTGGGTCCTAGTCTCTGGAGCAACAGAAAACAAGCTTGTTACATCCTCAGTATGACAGCCCTTCAAATATTTAAACAGGGCTATCATATTACTTCTTAACCTTCTCTTCTCCAGGCTAAACATACCCAGCTTCCTAAGTTGTTCTTCAGAAGGCATGGTTTCCAGACCCTTCAAGATTTTGGTCGCCCTCCTTTGGACACACTCCAGCTTCTCAACATCCTTTTTGAATTGTGGTATCCAGAACTGGGCAAAGTATTCCAGGTGACGCCTGACCAAAGCAGAATAGAGTGGCACTATTACTTTCCTTGATCTATATACAATATTGATGCAGCCTAGAATCGCATTGGCCTTTTTAGCTGTCGCATGACATTTTTGATTCATGTTCAACTTGTGGTCTACTGGGACTCTTAGATCCCTTTCACTCGTAGTCTCATTAAGCTCGTCTGTATAGCCCCCATGTCTATAAAAGTTTATGCTACAACCGCTTTTGCACAGTTAGAGAGTGTACTGCCGGCACTTTATGATGGCCTGCACCCAAACTAGGGCTGCAGTAGGGCTGAGCGTTAACATGCTCAGAGCCCTACTGCCACCTGCAGGTTGCCATCTTGGTGCGTGTCAGTCCAGATGGAGTACACCATAATGATGTCCATCATGCGCAGTGCCCAAATGGCGCTGTGCATGAGGGACATCATAACGCTGCACCGGAGCATTTATAGCAACCCTTGTCCAGCGCAAATAGGAGCCTTGAAATGCCAGGTTGGGGGTGTGGCATGTGGTTGCCACATTCCCAACCCAGTGCTTTGAGGGGCAGCATAGAGCTGCCCCTTACGGCAGAATCCCTTTGCATAATGATATTTCAGACTAACATGGTCATGTCTCTGAATTCTGGTTCAGCATTCTGTTCACATTGACTGAACAGGGTCAAACTGATATGCTCCCAAACTTTTAGAAATAAGTACAAATCAACTTGATTCACTCCATTATTCAGTACATGGCTGAAGCAGCTGCACACTACTGACATGTAGCTCTCATTTATAGCCCATAACAGCTTTTTCAACCTGGTACCTTCCAGATGTTCAGCACTATAACTCTCACTACCCTAGAGCTGCAAAACAACCAATGGTGAGGGATCATGGGAATTGGAATCCTACATCTGAAGGCCACCAAGTTGGAGCAGGATTATGTACCAAAACTAAAAGGATATTCAAATAATTCACAAAAGAACTAAGTGATTTGCTCATAATGCCTGAAACCTAGAGCAATTAGTTGTCAGGAAGCAGAATGGAGTCAAGATAAATGAAAGATGGCCTTTGGCTGGGAACATTTGCATCATCCTGCTGAGCTCACATTATCAAATGCCTTCAAGAGGAGCTGGTCACTTCCATGGCATTAATTTTGTCTTTTGCTCATGGGAAGGCCTCCAAAGTTCTCCCTGTGTCCTCCCCCTCTTCTCCCCTTCCAAATGATTGAATTCACAGCTTGATTTCTGCAGTATTACAAAGAGATAACAGTGCCACAAGTGGATGAGGTTTTCTCAATTTCTCATTGCCAGAAACCAAACTATTCATCATTTCGAAACATGGTTAAAGAAGACAAAAGTAATAATACTCAAAGTTTCTAACACACAACACATGCGATTTCACTAACATTTAAGGATGGGCAAGTGTTGCAGAGGTCATAACCTCCATGGGAAGTAGTTAATCAAACTCTGCAGCTCACATTGCCCTTTCAGTCATGCCCAGTGCCACTAATGCAGAGATAATAGTCTTCTTTATAGGTTTAAAGGGTCATCAGGTAGGTTATTGGACAATGTACCAGTACAAGTAGGTGCAAGATGGGGTTCTGTGCAAAGTTGTTGTTGTTGTTGTTGTTGTTGTGTGGCTTCAAGTCATTCCTGACCCTATCACAGGATTTTCTTAGCAAGGTTCTTCCGAGTAAGTTTGCCATTTCCTTCCCTTGATGTTGAGAGTGTGGCACTTGTCCAAATGTTGTTGTTGTTGTTGTTGTTGTTGTTGTTGTTGTTGTTGTGGCAAACCAGGGACTTGAACCCTGTTGAACCCTGGTCTCTCACTGTCTTGGTGCAATGCCACACTAGCTCCAGAAAGCAAGCTCAGGATAAGGATCTTGGAAAAACGCTAGTAGGTAGTTGCAGGATGATGATGATGATGATGATGATGATGATGATGATGATGATGATGATGAT
>NC_056522.1:365403958-365416665 GCF_019175285.1 Sceloporus undulatus | reverse complement strand
AATAATAATTTATTTATAGCCTGCCCAATCACAAGGAATCAGGGCAAGTTACAGCACTGAAAATACATAGAGACTACAATAAAATTCAAAATCAATCCCTTCCCATCCCCCATACCAATACTAAAATTGCCATGGATGGAGGGCTCTTCCTCTTGAAGCCAGCCCTGATGGCGTTGAGCCCGCCTCTTGACTCCCTCCAGGCTGGATGATGACAGTTGCCGTGGAGAAAACCACATGATAGCTTTGCCTTAAGGTGTCATCAGTCAGAAACGACTTGAAGGCACACACCACCATCACAAAAAAAACCCTTTTTAAACAGTCTCCCATCATACAACCATGGGAGAGCAATGATGTCATGCAAGAGGCACCAACCAAAGGTGTTATTATCCTGATGCTATTGTGTGTAACTGGCCTCATACACATGTGGTCATGGCTTTTTTAGCCATTTTTAACAGGCATATTTACTTTGTTATTGCATAAGTGGAGTTCCACAAGTGTGACCATTTCACACAACTCTAAATCCTAGCATTAGTCCTGGCTAGAGAAGAGCTGTTTAATCACAGTTAAATTTACCTATGTGTTTACTTGACTCACCACTCAGCAATTGACTCAGCGAATCTGTTCTAATTGGGATTAACCAACATGATTCCAGTCATGTGGCTGCATGTTCTTGGACAGTGTTTATCGGTGCCTTACCTGTACCACTTCATTCCTGAGACTGCAGAAACAGCCACTGTGCATTCCTTACTGCACACTAAGATTATAAATAAAGGCAAAAGGCAAATATATAGCCAACTGCACAATGTTCAACAGAAAGGTGATGTAGCACAACCTCCATATAACTATGTGACTTCAGGTTTCCAATAGGCCAGCATGAGGTAGTATCTTGGCTTGAATTTGAATACATGTATGTTCAATCCACCTAGTGCTGAGTTAGGGTATCCACCTAATTTTCTTTAGAGGCTCCATATCTGTAATACCTGTATGACAAGTGGGTATAGCATATTCATTTCCATGCTGGGACAAGCTATACTGAATTTGGACAGTGCAAATGGGACCATTTCCTCACAGGCCAAATAACACATCCTTCCCTCATTCTCATAATCACCAGTCCTGACAACACAGGGCCCAGTCTCTGATCTGTGCTGGCAAAACATCAGGAAGAAAATGTTCTAGAACATGGCCACATAGCCCGATAACCCACAAAAAACTATGGATGCCAGCCATGAAAGCCTTCGACTTCAAAATGGAGACTTCTTTTTAAAAAAAGGAAAATAAAACTTACCAATTTTCCTATTGTATTAATGTTCTCTCAACAATCCTTTCAATGGCCCAATAAAAAGATTCATTAGTCTTCTCTCCAGGTTACAGGTTATTGGAGGAAAGATGGGACATAAGAGTGAATAACATATGGGAGTAGGTAACAACTAAGGTTTTTTGTGCATAATCAATTGTCCTGTCTTGATGATGATGATGATGATGATGATGATGATGATGATGATGATGATGATATTTATGTCCTGCCTTTTCCCCCAGTCTGGGACTCAAAAGTGGCTTGCAGAGGTTAAAAGAGATACAGTTTTAAAATTCATATCATTAAAAAAGAATTAAAAGCAGTTAAAATAGTAGTGTAAAAGGTCGTCATCATCATCATCATCATCATCATCATTTTATTTATTTATATTCCACCTTTTTCCTAGTCCTGGGAGTCAAGGTAGCTTACAAAGCTAAAGCAAGTAAAAGAAAATGGTCTACATCATTAATACATATAAAAGTGAAAATATAATCAATCTATAAATAGCATGAAAAATAATTTTAAAATATACTCATTTTAAAGAGAATACTGGCAATACAGAACATTACTCAGAGTATTTTCCTCAGAAGGAATTAGTTCCCAAACGCCTGTCAAAACAAAAAAAAGTCTTTGCCTGCCTAAAGAAAAAAAAATACCATGGAGGAAATAAGCTTGCTCTAATAATTTAGCTGTGTTTCCATTTTGCCTTAAGATGAGTAGTATAAGATTGAAATAATTCATTCATCAACTTAACAGGTTGCAATATTTAACAATCTCCTATTTTATGTCTTTTAAAGGAATCATCTACTTTATTTCTGCACCTCTGCTGCCCTGCTAACTGAACCCCTTGTCGGTTTCAACCAGGCTACTATCTGTCACTGTAAAGTCACCGTAGATATTATGGCGCCAGCTTATCTGTTACCATTACAGCCTGGGGATTTATGTACAGCAAAGTCTATTTATAAAGCTCCTCATATGAGTGCCCAATGCTTTCCAATAAATTTAGCTCCCTTCCTTATTCTTCCCCACAAACCCTTCTGCTGATTTGTCACATCTCAAGTCTCCCTCTGGAGAAGCGAGAGTCTGGTGATCTAGGAATCAAACGCAGACTAAAAACATTCATCACAAGACAAAACTTCTCTGGCATGGGATGAGAGAAACTGAATTCCTGATAACTCATAGTATGATGGACACAAGAGTGGGATAAGTTTGGAAAGGAGACTGGACAATATGAAAAATGGCCTTCCTTCTGATGTTTTGTGGAAAGAAAACAGGCAATTGTTTTTCAAATCTTACAAGACACATTTTTTTAGTTTCTTGCCTGTGAAGACAATTTTGCCTGGTCCACATTATTAACCAAACTGATTTAATTTGTACTGTCCAGACTAACACAGAAGGCTTGGAAAATTTACCTTTTTGGATTACAGTGCCCCAAATTCCTCTGCTAATGTTGTGTTGTTATTTGCTGTCAAGTCAACTTCAACTTATACAACAATATGAATGAGAGACTTCCAAGAGACCTGGCTGTCATCTACCCTGCTCAGGTCTTGCAAGCCCATTATTGTGGCTTTCTTGATTGGAGTCACATCTGCCCAGCAGAAATCATGCAGTTTGACACTGCTTTTATAGCCATGGCTCAGTGATATGGAATACTGGGGTCTGACGTTTGTTGTGGCATCACAGCACTCTGACTGAGAAGGCTAAATATCTCACAAGACTGAAAATCCCAGAATCCATAGCACTGAGCCATGGCAGTTAAAGCAGTGTCAGTGCAGATGCAGCCTTGGTCAATCCACCCTCCTCTTCTCCTGCTGCCTTCCAGTTTGCTGAGCATTATCATCTTAGCAAGTGAGTCATTTCATGATGTGGCCAAAGTATGACAGCCTCAGTTTATTCATCTTGGCTTGGTGAGAATTCATATATGATTTGTCCTAGGATTAATTTATTGCCCCCCCCCCCCCCGCAACCCATGGGATCTACAGAACTGTCCTCCAGCACCACATTTCAAATGTGTTGATTTCTTCCTGTCAGCTTTCTTCCCTGTTCATCTTTAATGCCCATGTATAGAAATTGGAAATACTATGGCATAGATGATTCTGACCTTGGTACCTTTCAATACAAGAGTGTACAATTCTGCATTGTTCTTATTTGGTTTTAAAATTGTACAAATTATGCACACACACACACATATATTAGTGAAAGTTTTGTGCAAAAAGACATTTCTTGTGGAATGTATGCTAGAAAAAATATATACAAAGGCAACAATCTCTCCAAATGTGTGTGTGTGTTAAAAGTGTGGCTAGAAATGAAATTGGATGGAATGGACATGAATGAATATATGTGAACCTGACAGCAGATACGGTGATTTGTCCATTCCTATCTGATGGTATTGTACATCAATTTCTTCTAATAAAATTATACCAAAGTCCCTTTTCGAAATACCCTCTATAAGTATGAAGATTAAAGGCATAAAATGGAATGAGACTGAATCTGCTGGCACTGTGCCACATCCTCAGGCTCTAGCCAGGAGGTCTCAAAGGGGTGCCTGCTTATTTAGCACATACTTCAGATCACACAAATACTAGCGTGTGCAGTGCTATGAATACAGTTTTGATTTTCTAGATAAAGATCAGAAGTTTGGGAAGATAAGGTGCAGTGACATTGGCAGTATGATCTGCTGCTATGTTCCCATGTATACATGCTGGTGATTTCTGAAATTGTCCATTCTCTTCACTAAATGTGTGTGCTGAGAAGCACAACCAGTCCTATCAGTATGCACAGTATATTTTCAGTGTCATGAAAGAGCATCAAATCTTAAAATATTTACTTTGGAGTTACTGGTATCTTCTGAAGATGCCAGCCACAGATACTGATGGAATGACAGGAATAAACTCTTCCAGAACATGGCCACATAGCCCCAAATCTCCACAAAAAACTACGTTTATAGAATCGATGAACATGTTGTCCACACTGATAAAGTACATGGTGTACACATTGCTGCCATTATGAAGGACTCACATGCATGTAGAAGAAGGAGCAACCTTTATTCTGCTGCTAATGTTAATTTTACCTAGAAAAATATGCCCAAAGATGTATCCACACTGCAGAAAGAATATATTTGACACCACTTTAACTGTCATGATTACAATTTGTAGAATCCTGGGATTTGTAGTTTGGTAAGGTATTCGGCCTGGTCTATCAGAGAGCTCTGGTGATGCCAAACTGCTTCATTTCTGCAGTGTGGATACACCCCAGGTTAACCAAAATCAGTATTTTCATTTGGTTTTTGGGCAGAAAACAAACTTATTAATACTGTAGCTACTTTTTGTTTGTTAACCTTACATGTCATGAATTTCAATAATGCTTCATTGCTATTCTGAGATCCTGGACTAGTCCTGGTCCACTCTTAGAGTATTCATTTTCTCAAAAAGAATTTGTAGCCTAGCACTTTAAAAGCCAAACAGAAGATTGTTACTTTGATTTTGTACCTTTAAAACATTGGCTCATGAAGTGTTGAAAAGAGGGAGGGGGGGAAAACTGTTCTTTTGACTTCTATCTTTTTATTGTAAGAACTGGATACAAAGCTATAGATTCCAAAAGATTATGAGAAGGAAAACAAGACACCCCCAGACTCCTAGCATATGTTTGTGCTTGCAAAAATATCCCCATTTCCCTCATCATCATTGTTCCTTCTAATGATTTTTAATTTTTTTGCTTTGTTTTGTTTCTTCCTTTCTTTACTTTGAATCTCCAAAAGAGGAGGGGGAAAGACAAATTAGAACCCCCATTTCCTTAAAGAATTGAAAAGAAGGAATGTGTGTGACAGTCGCTTGGGATGCATACCCAACAGAATTGTATTTGCCCTTTTATTTCCTTTTCTCTTTGATTAATTTTTCCCCCTCAAACCTATTGTTGGTAGCAATTTTTACTTTTCCTATGGCAGTTGGGCTATTAACTGCAAAGGAATCAAAAATATTTTCCCCCTACACATATTTCATTGTTCTTTAGAAATCACTGCACAGAATTTGACAGGCATGTGGGGCAGGACAAAGAAGAACAAGTGGGCTGTCCACATTCACTGGGGTAAGGGTGCAGGACCCATAGAATTTGGTATCCATGGGCGTCCTGGAACCAAACCACACCAGATACCAACAGCCTACTGTATACAGGAGTCTATCTGCAAGTATTTGATTACAATATAGTCATCAGTAGAAGCCAACAGGGACTTATCAAGAACAACTCCTGCAAACTAATCTTACATTATTATTATTATTTTACTGGGTCACAAGTTTAGTAGATGTTGAATTGCTACGGATGTCCTGGATTTCATGAAAGCATTTGATGAAGTCCCCATAATATTTTGGTTAGCAATCTGATTAAATGTGAAAAAGATGAGAACACTGTCAGATGGGTCAATAATTGATTGGAAAAGTGTGCTCAAAGAGTTGTCATCAATGGCTGTTCTTCAGTCTGAAAGGAGATCTTGAGGAGAGTGCCCTAGGGTTCTGCCCTAGGGGCATTATTCTTCAACACTTTTATCATTGAGTTATAGGTGGAGGGAATCCTTGTCAAGTTTGACACAAAACTGGAAGTGGTGGTTAATACATTGTAAAATAGGAACAATATTCAAAATGACCTAGATAAACTAGAAAATTGGGCAGAAATTAATAAAATGAAATTCAATAGAGACAAATTTGTACATTTAGGCCACAATACCCAAATGCACATTTATAGGATGGGGGATACATGGCTTAGCAGGACTACATGTGAAAAGGCCCTTGGGGTTGTTGTTGATCATAAGTTGAGCATAGACCAGCAGTGTGATTCTGCAGCAAAATATGAATGCTGTTTAGTCTGCATTAATAGAAGTATAGTTTCCAAATGAAGAGAAGTAATAGGATTCCATGACATCCATGGGCCTGTCCCAATTGGTCTCGGGTCCTACACACTGTGTAGGTAACACACTCGATGTAGTATTCAGTACGGACCGAGAACATCCGTGGGTGGATATAAATGATATTTTCCCCCTATCATAGATGGATCATTTTCTGGTCAAGGTAGGACTAAAAGTCATGATCCAAAAACCCCTCGGGGGTGGAGGACCTATTAGAACGGTCTGCCCTCGAAAGTTGATGAAACCCAAAAGGTTCCAAGAAGCTCTAGAGGGTGTTATGTTTGGGAACAATGGTGATTCTGCCGAAACCCTGGTTGATAACTGGAATAGGAATCTCACCGGGGTAATAGACAGCATCACTCCCGAGCGTCCTTGCCAGCTTGCTCCAAATAAAAGACCCTGGTACACAAAAGATCTTCGCCAGATGAAGTGGGCTGCGCAATGACTATAACGCCACTGGCAGAAACATGAGAACTTATCTGACAAGACACTCCATGAGAACATGTTACGTTCCTACAGAGTGGTAATCGATGCAGCAAAGAACTCATTCTGTGCTGCACGGATTGCATCGGCAGAGTCTCGTCCAGCAGAGCTGTTCAGGGTGGTTAGGGAATTAACTCAACCCACGGCCACCCTGAACCCCTTATTAAAGCCAACCATAGAATCATAGAATCATAGAGTTGGAAGAGACCACTAGGGCCATCCAGTCCAACCCCCTGCCATGCAGGAAATCCAAATCAAAGCATCCCTGACAGATGGCCATCCAGCCTCTGTTTAAAGACCTCCAAGGAAGGAGACTCTATCACCCTCTGAGGGAGTGCATTCCATAGCCTGCTGTGATGCTTTTAATGATTTTTCGCTGATAAAATCTCTCAGATAAGGGCCGATCTTGACGCCAGTCTTTTGACAGATCCTATAGCAGAGGCGTCCAGTGACTCTGGAAACAAGGTTGTTCTGGATCGCTTTGAGTTTGTCAGTACCAAGGACGTGGACAAGCTCCTTGGTCAGGTGAAAAGGACGACCTGTCCTCTCGACCCTTGTCCTTCTTGGTTGACCATTGAGGGGGGAGATGCTATTAAAACTGCATTACATCTCATAGTAAATGCATCTCTTCGGGAAGGAGTATTTGCACTGCCCTTAAAACAGGCAGTGGTGAAACCTCTTTTAAAGAAACCCTTCTTTGATTCCCTGTTAATGACCAACTACAGACCGGTCTCCATGTTACCATTCTTGGGCAAGGTGATTGAGAGGGCAGTCGCCTTTCAGCTCCAAGCAGTCTTGGATGAAGCCAATTATCTAGACCCATTTTAAACTGGCTTCAGAACGGGACACGGAGTCGAGACTGCCATGGTCACCTTAGTCGATGATCTCCGTCTGGGCATTGACAGGGGAAATGTGACCCTGTTAGTGCTCTTGGACATCTCAGCGGCCTTCGATACCATCAACCATGGTATCCTTCTGGAACGCCTGGGAGAGTTGGGTATCGGGGGCACTGTGCTCCAGTGGTTCCGGTCCTACCTCTTGGGAAGGTTCCAGTCGGTGAGGCTGGGGGATAGTTGTTCTCGTAAAAGGGAGCTGACATCTGGCATTCCTCAGGGTGCCATTCTATCCCCCATGCTATTCAACATTTACATGAAGCCGCTGGGAGAGATCATCCAGAAGCATGGAGCACGGTGTTATCAGTACGCTGATGACACCCAGATCTACCTCTCCATGTTTCCGACTGATACAGTGACTAAGGATGGCACCTCCCCTCTGGATACCTGCCTGGAGTCAGTAATGGGCTGGATGAGGAAAAACAAACTCAACCTGAATCCAGATAAAACAGAGGTACTCATGATTGGTACCTCAAATCCAGATAGGGAAATTTGCCATCCTATCCTTGATGGAGTTATGCTCCCCCTAAAGGATAAAGTTCGCAGCTTGGGAGTACTCCTAGACTCATCTCTACAATTATCTTCTCAAGTAGATGTGATGGCCAGGAGTGCTTGGTACCAGCTCCGGCTGATATGCCAACTGCGTCCCTGTCTGGATCGAAAGGACCTTGAAATCGTAGTACATGCACTGGTAACCTCTCGCTTGGATTTTTGTAATGCGCTCTACATGAGGCTACCTTTGTACCAGGTTCGGAAGCTTCAGTTAGTCCAGAACGTTGCAGCCAGATTGGTCACGGGTACCCTAAGATAAGACCACATAACACCTATACTAAAATCTCTTCACTGGCTGTCTATTAGCTTCCAGGCGCAATACAAAGTGTTGGTTCTTACCTATAAAGCCCTACATGGCTTAGGCCCGAGTTACTTGAGGGAGCACCTCTCCCTACATAATCCGCCCCGCACCCTCAGAACATCGGGGACATACCTACTTGAATACCCCAGGGTAAAATTAGTAGCTACTCATCTGAGAGCCTACATGGCGATAGCTCCCGCTCAATGGAACGCCCTTCCCGAAAAGATCCGACTATGTTCCACACTGGGAGCCTTTAAGAAGGCATTAAAAACGTATCTTTTTCAGATAGCATACCCCCCTGGTTCTCTCTAGAGATAGAACACCCTAATTAAGATCTGGATGCCCAACCACAACTGATAGTTTTTAATTGCTTTGTATATGGTATTAGACTTTTATTGAACTGTGTAATATTATTGATGTAACTGTTGATATATTGTACTGCTTGATGTATTGTATTGCTTTGTATTGTGACATATGTCACATAATTGGCATAGTGTGAACCGCTTTGATCAGATGGAAAAGCGGTATACAAATAAAAGTTTTATTATTTATTATTATTTAATAGAACCCGTATATTCTGTGATGGTCAGGCCTCATCTGGAGTGCTTTCTGGACGCCTCATTTTAAAAAGGACATAAACAAGTTGGAGAAGGTTCAGAGAAGGGCAACAAGGATTATAAGAGGTATGGACAACAAAACACATGAGGAAAGGTTGAAGGTGCTGGGAATATTCAGCTTGGTGAAGAGAAGATTGAGTAGCAACATGATTGCAGTTTTCAATATCTCAAAGGCTGTGACAGAAAGGAGGTAGCAGACCTGCTCTCTGATACTCCAGAGGATAGGATCCAGATTAATGGTTTTAAGTTACAAAGGGGTAGATTTCTAGTGAATGTTAAATGGAACCTCTTGACAGTAAGAACAGTTCAGCAATGGAACCAAGTGCCTAGAGAAGTGGTGGGGTCTCCTACTCTGGATGTCTTTTAAAAAAGGCAGAACAGCTACCTGCTGGCCTTAGGTCCACATTATTTGAAGAACCATATCTCCCCATACAAACCAGCCAGAACACTAAGATCTTCAGGGGAAGGCTTTCTCTTGGTCCCACCACCATTGCAGGCTCACTTGGTGAGGTCGTGAGAGAAAATGCCCTTCCACAGGAGGCTAGGTTGGCCCCATTTGTTGGCTAGCCTATACATTTTTATTTTTATTTAAGCAAGCATTTAATATATAAACATACCAGGATGATTTTTATGGAATATGCGTGTTTTAGTCAAATCTTTAACTTTTGTATAATTTAATGTTGTTGTAAACTGCCTTGATCCAATTGGAGAGGTGGGATATAAATATATTATTATTGTTATTATTGTTGTTATTGAAATTTTAGGTGCTTCTTCTGAGCCCCTCTGCCTTTCCTCTCTCAAGGGGACACAGTATATCGAGTTGATTATCTCACAACTTGATCTAGTCCCAGCAATAAGAGATCTCCCTCAGTGACAACCCAGAGGTGCGATCCTCATGCTGCCATTTGCCACCGGAAGAGAAAGGTGGCGTACAAATGAAATAAATAAAGAAATAAGATCTATTGAGCAGGGGGTTGGAATTGATGAGCCATGAGTCTCCTTCTGACTCTATGATTCTAAAATTACTTATATTTTTGGAAGTAACTAGAAAGCTAAAGAAGAATGTTTGCAGTGCTGTTGTTGGACAATGTTTTTACATGCCTGGGCCATTTTAGCACCATGGGGCATAAATCACTAGAAAAGTGCACACCTCCAAAATAAAAAAATATTTGGGGTGCAAATAGCTTTGGGGGACTGGTGGTGGCCTCATGGGGCACAAAAATGGGGTTCAGGAGAAACATTTATCCCATGGGTAAGTCACATGGAAACAAAGTGTTAACTTCCCTCCTCATATGGTACTAACCCATACTTGATCCCAAACCTGTTGTATTCACAAGGCAGCTATTTTGACAGTTAAAACAAGCACACAATGCCAAATTACATTATAAATGTAATATATAGTTTGGGCTCTGGTGAACCATGGCATATGTGGAGCAAACTAGAAATTCTCAAGCAGAATTCTCATAATGAAGCAGAAGGCAGGCCTTGTTTAAAAAACAAGAATATTCCAGTCACCATTGGCACCTCCTAGCCTCTGGAATGTCTGATACCACTGGCATCTCCCAGTATTGCCCTGGCATCCTTCCTTAATACCGAAGCACGAACTTATCAAGCATGCAATGTTGAAAATGAAGAACATTTAATAAAATAGATGTCTGCCTCTCATAACTTTAGCTACCTCAGGGCCAAAGCATGATTTATTTTCTTTGTCCCCCTCCCCCCCCCTTTTTTTTTTTTTGCCCCTAAAAAGAAAGCCTTCAATAATTTATTTTAGTTTCATTTTATTTTTTAATGTGCCTCTGAAAGCAAACTATTTTCTTAACCTACAAAATACAAATCAATATCTTTTGTTGCCATGATGCTCATCCAGGCTTGCAAGCGCCGCTCAGCAGCTGCAGGGTTTTTCTTCTGTTCTTTGGTTCGGCCTTTTCAATCTCGATCTTTCTGTTGCCCAGGCTCCCCTGCTTCTTGGCCTTCAGACAAGAGGTAGCAGGCTCTTTCAACCCACCAAGACTCACAGGGCTCCAGCCGTTTGCTTTTATGTCCTCCCCTTTTCAAGTGGTTTCCACCCCGGCTGTTGGCCGAGAGCACATGATTATTTCATCAAGAAAACTTTTGCCTGCATCCATTTGTACAGTGTCAGTTAAGGAGATAAGCATTGGAGGGGGGTCACAATGAATAATGAATTTGGCTAGCCTTGCCCTTCCAGTCAATAACGGGCTGTGAGGCAAATGGCAAAGCCGGAAGGCCTTCAAAATGTCCGCCGTGAAAGGTGTTGGCATCCGTTCAGCAAAGCTTTCAAGCAAGGGGGAGGCTGGTAGAGCACAGTATCCAACAAGGATGTTGGATCACCTCACAGTTCCATTCTCTAAAGAGCATTCATCATGTGTCTTGTTCTGTGCATTTCTCCACAGCTTTGGGCTCCAGAAGTCAAAAGAATATTCAGAAAGAGTCAGTTGCTGTCTGCTTTTTGAAGTCAAGCTTGCTGAGCACTTTTTTTAATGGTGGGTAGGGGGCAGGAGAACACTTCCGAGTTGCCATATGTTCACCGTCTGGCTGTCTGGTGACCTGGAATGGAGCAGGGGGGGAGAAGTAACAGGTCTCTGTTGACATTCAAGCTCCCCCCACTCGCCACCCATGGATAATATTAGCAATCCCAGTTTTATATTACTATCTGCCCTTATGCACAGTAAAGAAGAAACTCACAGCTTTTATCACCACAGAAAGCTCCGTTTGATCTGTAGTCACATTTTTTTTCAGTGAGCAGAAACAACAAGCCTTGCGCTCTTTGTTCCAGAGATACCTGAGTCAGCTTTGAAAAAGGAAAAGTAAGCATTTTCTATTAGAAAGGATGTGTGGATTTGGAGTACTTTAATATGCCATAGAAGGCCAGTATGTTGTTGTAGTTTGAGCATTGAACTAAGACTCTGGGAGACTAAGGTTCAACTCCTTACTTGCCCATGGAAACCCAACTGGGTGACCCTGGCCAAACTGCATCCTTTCAGCCCCAGTCAAAGGCAAGGGTAACATGGCTCTGAACAAATCCTGGCAAGAAAATCCCATGCTAGGGTTGTCTTGGATATGTGGTGGCTTAGTGGTCAAGAGGCCAGTTCTGATGATCAGAAGGTTGGCACTGCAGTTTGAGGCCCAAGTGTTGCATGATGGGATGAATTCCTGCGATTAGTCCCAGTGTCTGCCAGCTTAGTAGTTTGAAAGCATGCAAATACAAGTAATAATAATAAAAATAATAAAAATTTTATTTATATACCGCCCTTCCATCGATCAGGGCGGTGAACATTACAATAAAATCAAACACAATACAATAATATACACATATTAAAAACAAGTCAAAACCCCATCAGCCAACCATCTAAATAGGTACCACTTCGGTGGAAAAGTAACAGCATTCAGTGCAGTCATGCTGGCCACATGGCCACCAGAGCAGTCCTTGGACAATGCTGGCTCTTCAGCTTCGTAATGGAGATGAGCACTGCCCCCTACAGTCAGTTACAACTAGACTACCCTTTACCTTTATTTTTACCTGTAGGGTTGTCTTGAGGTCATTATAATTTGGAAATTACTTGAAGGCTTTCAACAACAACAACAACAACAACAACAAAAAATAATAATAATAATAATAATAATAATAATAATAATAATAATAATAATAATA
>NC_056522.1:365321740-365403948 GCF_019175285.1 Sceloporus undulatus | reverse complement strand
TACCATGTCTTGGGTTTCATGTCAAGAACTATTGTCACACTGCAGAATAAAGCCTTTTGACACTGTTTTAACTGTCCTAGCTCAATGCTAGGGAATTCTTGGATTTATAGTTTGTTGTGGCACCAGAGCTCTCTGACAGAAAAGGCTAAACATCTCACAAAACTATAAATCCCATAATTCTCTAGCACTGAGCCATGGCAGTTAAAGCAGAGTCAAGCTGCATCAGTTCTGTGGTGGAGATGTATCCTAAAGGTCTATCAGAAGAATAGTTACAGTTGGTACCAATGAGGGCCATTCTGAAGTGTAATCTGTCTCAAGGAATGGGCTAAAATATAAATTGTAATAAACAGACTTAACTATGAACTTCCAGGAGTAGCCAGAATGACTCAGCTGAGATTTTTGCACTTTGAATAGATCATGAGATAACATGATAATCACATTCAGGAAATATGAAAGCAGCAAGAAAAGAAGAAGACCATGGTGGTATCCAGTCTGGCGCTTTGCGCCAGTCTGGATACATGCTAGGGTTGCCTTGGGGTGTCCTTTACAGACACCCCGCAATCCTAGCATGTAACTGCGGCATCAAAATGGCAGTGCCCTGTCTACATGGGTGCCGCCATTACGATGTCACGGCGGTGCCGCAGCCAAACAGCACAGCCATGACTTGTGGCACCTTTTCAGCAGCACCTTTTCCCCAGCGATATGGAAGAGAAAGGGGCTGAGCAGCCCCTTTCTCTCTTTCCCTGATGTTGGTGTGTCCTTGGGGCATGAAGTCCCAAGGGCACCCCTTTCCAGACTGTGGGGAAGTGGCGTTTTGCAGCTTCCCCAAGGCCTGGAGAAGCAGCTGAGGTCCCGATCCGTCGGGGAAAGGGGTGGGTGCAGGCTGCCCCAAAGGGGCAGTCTGTATCCTGCCCATGTTACAGGTGAATAGATTCAATCAAGAAAGCCACAGCCCTGAGTTCATAAAACCTAAGCATAACAGGGTCCTTTGGAAGTCTTTCATATAGATGCCATAAACCTATGTTGACTGGTCTTTTGTTGAATATAGCAGGTACAACTTCATCAAACACACAACCGAGGGCATGGAAAAAGTATGGTTCCAATATTAGTCTCTCAAACAAATTTCCAAGCTCTGAAATGTATATAAATTCCAATGATATACCACCAAATACCAAAGTCAAGCTCATCCATGACATCATACTTCAAATTGCTATGTATGGTTGTGAAATCTGGACAGTGAAGAAATCTGATAGGAAGAAAAATCAACTCATTTGAAATGTAGTGCTGGAAAACAGTTCTGCAGAACTGCTAAAAGGACAAATCAATGGGTCCTAGATGGAGGGAGATATAACTAGAGCAACTCAAGCCTGAACTCTCCTTAGAAGCCAAGATGACCAAACTGAAGCCATCATACTTGGGGCATATCATTAAAAAAATGACTCATTAGAAAAGTTGGGAATGCTTGCTGAAGGGGGTGGCTGTAGGAAACGGGGAAGAATATACAGGGGGCCCTTGGTATCTGCTGGGGTTTGGTTCCAGGAGCCACCCACCCATGGATACCAAAAACTGTGGATGTTCAAGTCCCATTAAATACAATGGCATGGTGAAATGGTGTCCCTTACATAAAATGGCAAAATCAAGATTTGCTTATTGGAATTTATAAAATATATATACATATATTTTTCAATCTTTGGATGAAAAATCTGTGGATACAGTGGGCTAAATGTATTACAAGTGGATAGACACTATCAAATAAGCCCTCAGTTTGCAGGATCTGAGCAGGGCTGTCAATGACAGGGGCCTCATTCTCACTTGCAGATAAATTGGTGTGCAATCCGAATCGATGGATCGATTCGACAGCGGAGCGTGGTTCCCATTACATTTGCCTCGATCACATTTTTTCCCTATAGATTAATCCACTTGTGGTTCACATTCATGCATGAATAGATTCAAAATGGACCTGCTCCAGCTGGCCAAAGGGCAAATTTAAATCGATTCTGATCTGCATTTGGTTCACACTTGCACAGAATCGATTTATCCAAAAAGATGCAGAAAAAATCAGCGTCAAAAAGATGCGGGTTAAATGGCCCCTCTCATTGAATTGTTTCAGTGATTCGATTTAAGTGGGAACCAGGGTCATTTGAACCGGTTCAAACCAAATTGTGATCCGGTTTAAAGGGTAGTGGAATGAGGCCAGAGTGTCTTGGGCTGCTGCCACGCTACAGAAATAAAGCAACTTGACACTACTTTAACTTCCATGACTCACTGCTTTGAAATTCTAGCATTTCTTGTTTGTTGTGGCAACATAGTTCTCTGACAGGGAAGGCTAAATATCTCCCAAAACTACAGATCCTAGAAACCCAAAGCACTGAGTCGTGGCAGTTGAGGTGATGTCAAACTGCTTTATTTCTGCAGTGTGGAGGTCTTTTATCTATAGAGTCACCATAATTCAAAACCAGCTTGATGACTATTAACAACAATGTAAACTACTCCATGCCTTGCTGACCAGTGATGCTATTTTATATTCACTGTTCTAAAGGATGTCACTGTAAAGACTACAGACAGACAGTGAAAACGTGTATAATATGATGTAACAATACTGTCAAGGTCCTTCCCTTGAAGTGGAAATGGCAATCAGTCTGGTTCAATACTTATGTTGTTATCTGCCCATCATGACAAACGATAATCAGATTGTCATGGGGGTGGAGTGTTTCCAAGGGGCCTCTCACCAGGGTGCCTGACACTCCCAGAAGCAAGGAGAACAAGGATAGCCCAGCTGGTACCATTTAGATCAGAAAGGATTTCGGTTGTGACTTTATAGCTTGAATTTTGACACATATCATTAAGAACTGGTCATTCATCATGACTCTGAGGTGGCAAAAATGTAAAGAGGTGCCATTTCCAGCTAAGCCCCAAAAGTAGGAAGGGTAGGGAGGAAAAAAGAGAATGTGGCAGCACTCTTAGGACTAACTGGTCTTTATTTTTGTGTGAGCTTTCGTGGATATAAACCCACCTCTTTACATGTGGTACCAAGTGGTATTAAAGCCTCAGGAATCAAGCATATTCATACAGTTGTGGGTGGGGGCTAGAATGTAATAGGTTCCAAAAAGATGTAAATCATGTTCCTTGTCCTAAATTTTTGAAGCGTTGGGCGAGGTGATACAGGTCCTTCAGATCCTAACAGTGGTCAGTGTTGATGTGTAAAAGCAACACATTTGCTTTGTTATTGTTGTGTGCCTTCATGTTTATGTGTGATGTAATGCCACCCTAAGGCAAACATAACACAGGATTTTCTGGGAGTGTGTGACTGCTCCTAACCAAAAAAAAATCTATTTCCCTGGGTTGAAAACTCTCTCTGGCTGCATCTGCACTGCAGAAATAATGCAGTTTGATATTCCTTTAACTGCCGTGGCTCAGTGCTTTGGAATTCTGGGATTTGTAGTTTGTTGTAGCACTAGAGCATTATGACAGAGAAAGCTAAATAGCTTACAAAATAGCTCACAAAAATTAATTCTGCAGTGCAGATGCTGCCTCAAAGAACATTCCTTTTGTTATATGTGCAATGTATCCATATTTGTTTGTGTCGAGCCTGATATTCTAGTTGATTAAGTAAGTCTATGTGGTATAAAAGAAACTGTTTCTATCAGGCAATGAATGAGACCCAGCCTGGAAATAATGTGGATACAGTGGCTACTGCCTTTAAATTATTTTTTATTTTTTATATTATTATTATTAGTAGTAGTAGTAGTAGTATTGCTTTTTCATGTTGGATGGACTGAAATCTTCTCTGATCATTTCACTGTTTTCTTATACAGGTTGAGGATAAATCCAAAATACTCCAAAATCCAAAATTTCCCACATGAGAGGCTGAAATAGTGGTATCTTTGCTTTCTAATGGTCCGATGTACACAAACTTTGTTTTCATACACAAAAGTATTTAAAATATTTTGTATAAAATTACCTTCAGGCTCTGTGTATAAGGTGTTTACAAAAAATAAATAATTTTTGTCTTTAGACTTGGGTCCCATTTCTAGAACATTTCTTTATGTATATGCAAATATTCCAAAATAAAAAAAAAATCCAAAACACTTCTGGTTCCAAGCATTTCAGATAAGAGAGAATCAACCAATATAAATGACTTCTCTCCTACAAACACACATATACACACTTATACATTCCAAAAAACAAAACTCACAGAGATAAATGCTGCTTGGGAAGCGATTCCTTTTTCTTTCATTGTTTGTATCCCGAGGAGTCATACCACAAATGAGCCCAGATAGCCCTGTTCCCACTGCTGGCTCCCTACAGCAATACAAGGGATATGGTAACACTCATTAGAGGGCTTCACCAGGGACACCCCTAATTGCTGGATTTACATTTTGTAGGCAATGCGTATTTAGACTAATAATTCTAGTTTGTGATGCTTTACTAGTCAGAGAAGAAAAAGAGCATATTCTATTATCCTCGGGGCTGGAAGAGACGTCTAGGTGCAGGCCTGCAACAGATCCTGGCGAAAGACAGGCTTTCATATAATTGGCACCTACCCCACACAATACACTTGATGTTTGACTGCATTTCCAGCAGTTCACAAGAAGGCTATGGATTTTCCCTGAGGATTCCTGGGCCTTTTATCTTTTTTTCTGTTTTAGCGGCCATCTACTCATCCCATCATTACAACAAAGATTGTCTCTTTGCTGATTGAAGTGGGAGCTGGGAAAACTCAGCCCTCCAAGCTTTCCATTTGGAATCTCCATGCCTTATTACTCGCAGTGGTCACCTCCCAAATCTGCTGCTCCTTAATGGAAATTTATTTTTCCCTTATATATGAAGGTTAGACAATTTATTTCTTTTCTTTTCCACCCCCATAAGCACCCTTATGGTTATAAAGCCAGTGCCCTTGGTTTGCTGCCTACGCATGGATACTGTCGTGACATAAATAATTGAATAATCAGCATCCAATTGAACCTTGGTTTTAATGAATTTCTGTGGATGTCCCTTTGACGCAGAACCAAACTCAGTTAGGTGAAAGGGTCAGTAAATATATACTCAAGTGGCTCTTCACACTGTACAACAGGACTCTTGAGAGGTAATTTGCACATGTTTTTCTGATGGAGTCCTCGCATGGGGGCTTCCCACCCAGTTAGTCATGGGGAGGCATTCCTCTAAAATTACCCCCTGCCTCAAAACCTCTGTACCAGCCACATCAGAGGGAAGGGTAGTTTTCAAGTCTTTCCCCCCTGGTGTAGGAATTTCTCCAGTTTTTATTTGGAGACATCAAATGCCTCTCCACATGAAGCCTGGCGTTATTTCCAGATTTCAGTCTCTTGCATTCTCCTGGGAAGCATCTTTGATTTGATTTATATACAAAACGTGCAACAACTGCTCCCAAAGCAGTATAACATACCCTTTTAAAATGAAATTATAAAAATATACTGAATGCAAAGTAAGGTGGGCTGCTTTTTTATTGAGTATTAATAAAAAAAATGGCACAGTACAATATTGTATTTGGACAAACAGTGGGACTTTAATATTGCAACAAGATTTGGACAAATCTAGACTTAATTTTCAACCACTAGGATAAGGGAATACATATTGTTTGAAGTGTGAGGGATTTTCTGGCTGCAATGAGAAGTCCAGTATATTTGTAGGGTATACAAATACCCTAGAGCCAGAAAAGACGAGGTGGAATAAAAAGAAAATCAGATAAAGAAAAACAAAACATGCATTCTCATATTGATATGTGACCCTAACAAATTCCAATGTCTCCTCTGTGGAAAAAAATTCAATTTCTCTCAAATAATACCAACTTACTGGCAAGCACAGCACATTAATTCTGGCTCACTACATCAAGTTTTGCTGTGCAAGTCATTTTTTGTCCCAATACATTATATGATCTGGGATGAAAATGTACCCTAATGGTAGAAATCAATACAGTTGATGGGTGGTGGTGGTAGCAGCTGTACCCCACCCTTTCTTCTTCTTTTTTTAATCTTTGTTTCACAGTCTATCAGGTATTACTGACTGGAGTTTTGGACTATTAATGATTCAGATTCTATCAAAGAGTGTAGGAATCAGTGGGGTATTGTGGAACAAGCTACAGGAAAAGAGATTCCACCTTAGCATTAGGAGGAACTTCCTGACAGTAAGGGCTGTTCGACAGTGGAACAAACTCCCTCTGAGATTTTGGTGGAGTCTCCTTCCTTGGAGAAGCTGATGCCTATTAAAGTATTCATTGGTTGATTGACTGATTGCACTTATATCCTGCCTTTCTCCCAAAATGGGGTCCATGTAGGTGTGGGTGGGGTACTTCACATTATGGCAACAGCCCCAAGATCATGATTACATAGGGATCATGAAAATAGATCAGCAGTGGATGCATAACTACAAGTTATACATCCATAAATCTCATCCTGAATTCCATCTGTTATTATTACAGCACAGAAAGAAAACCATAAATGGAAAGTGACTTAAATTATTGAGTACAGTGTAGGTACTCTGGTGAATTTAGAAGCTCTGTGATGGGTAGAAATTCAGTAGAAATATCTCTTTCTGGAAGATGCAGTTGTGGGTAAAGCTGCACCAGTTGGATTTCTGCCTCCCTTGCAGCATTAGCAGGCACAAGAGCTCTTCTTTTTAAAAATGATGCAAAGCACTAATGGCACAAAAAGCACTTTTGCAAATCTGCCCTTTCAGGTAATGGAGGCCATTATGTTCTGCACCCAAGTTTCCCAAATAGTACTTTCTACTACACGCTTTATTTATATCTTGTTCTGCTTCAGGGCTCTGCTGCCTGGCTGTGAAGCAGTTTTATAGACTCTTTGAACAGAACACTTCCTTGCATCCCTCATAGCCAGACTGCTAGGTTTTCTGAGCCTGAATTCCACCATCACTTGTAACAAACTGGCTTTGGTCATTAAATCATAGCCATTTCACTGAATAAGCTGACTGTGCATAAAGCCCTTTTCTTCAGCACAACCAGCCTAATGACATGGAGAAGAGCGAAGACTGAACTACCTGGCTTTGATTTAAACATGGAGTCTGGCCATTTAATATAAAAAATCCTTGACATGAGATCACATTCATTAGGACTATGGTGATGATGTATAGCATGTCACATATTTATGCAAATACTTTTCCTACTAATAATTCCTACTTATAATTCCCCCATTTTGAGCCATGATACAAAACTGCTGAATCCACAATATTGCCCAACATGAATGTCCAAGGCTCTAGGTGAGGAATGAAAAACCTCTAATTTCAAGCAACTTGTACACGCATACCACCACAAACAAAACAAGAAGGTCACAGGTGAAAACTAGGACACTTGTGGCCAAGCAACATCACAGTTTGGTTAAGATAGCAAAAGTTATTAATCATAGAATAGATGATTGGGATAGAGCTTGAAGAGGCCACCAGGGCCATCCAGTCCAATGCCCTGCCATGCAAGAATACACGATTAAAGCACTCACAACAAATGGCCATCTGGTTTCCATTAAAAAAAAAACTTCCAAAGAAGGAGATTGAGGAAGAATACACAAGCTAGGAAGGGCTGCAGCAGTTTGCTTTTCCCCGAACCTACAGGGAAGGGAGAGATTCCACCCCTCCTTTCCTCCTTCCTTTGTTACTTTGTACATTTGAAGTTAGTTAGTTTGAAGCATTTGACAAAAGCCGAGGAGAAAGAGCAACAGTAGGAGGAGAAGAACGCAACTAGGACATTTTCAAAGCAGCTGAAAAGAGGGAGGACAGAGGAGTAATGATGTCTGACAAATTGGGACAATGGATAGGTGGTATGAAAAGGTAGAAAAGGTGTTGGAAAAGATTGCCCACCTCCTATAGGGTATGGGTGGTAATCATGCAGTTGTCCAGATGTTGTTGTTTTCCAGTTCTCCAGCCCTACCCATCATAGTCATTGGTGAGGAACACTAAGAATTCCAGTTCAACAGCATTAGGGGGGCCACATTGATTCTACTCCTATCCCTTTCAAAAACCAGATTGCCAATTGATCAGGAACAATGCTAACCTGGCTTGCTTGCATCCCTTTGACAGTAACTTGACCTGCAGATAGAGTTTTCAGGGTCAGACTTAACACACTGGCTGGAATCATGACAGTTAGTTCCAGCTAGTGTAATGAGTTCAATCAATTGTTGAATGGTGAGTCAACATGTATGTCAGTCTCATTGAACCAAGGCTCTTTTTTTTTGGGGGGGGGGAGGCAAATGAACTGGTTTCCCTCTGCTTTCATGGCACCCTGTCTTCATGATGCAGGGCCAAAGCCCCAGTTCAACTGCAGACTGTCTTCAAGACATGAAGTCAGTTCCACATCAAATCAGGGCCATCTCTCCCTTAAACTGGATTAATAAGATTTACATTTTGCTCTGGATTTTCCAGGAAAATTTGGAGCACACTGTCGTGATGCCAGGCAACTGTCTACAATGTATCCCGCTGTGTCAGCCACTGCCACTGCCACTGCCACTGACACAAGTCACTTCTTCTGAGATTACAACAAGATAACAAAGTTCTGGCCTAGACATGTGATTAAAGCTGGAAAGAGGACACGGGTTTGCAATGCAACAAAACTTTAATTGAACCAAACTGTTCCTTTTCCGGATAACAGTCAAACAAAACACCACCATGGGCAGTTAAGGCCTAGTCCCTCTTCGCCCAACTTCACTGCCCGGGCTGTTTCACAGAGAAGAGCTCTCCCTTGGGGAAACAGAGCCTCTGCGATACTTCTCGAGGGGTTCCGTCTCCGCCTTCTCCCTATTTAGTGGTAAGGGCCCAACTTCCCAATGTTCCCCTCTCGGGTCCCACCACTCGTCTTCTAAGTCCAGTAACTTGCGAGCAGTCCAAGCCTCAGCGTTGGGAAAGGGAAAGTCTCCCTTCTCTCGTGGGTCCCACAGTTACACTTCTTCATGCGGACCTTGTCTCCGGCACGTCCCTCGACAGCTCAGTGATACCAGGGTTCTGCTCCGCCCCGGACTCCACCGTACCTGCCCTCTCTCTCTCTCTCGGCCGCAACTTCCCGTTCAGCTCTTCCGTGACCCAGGCTACCCGCACGTTCTGGCCCTGCCTCTTTTATTCCCCCAGTGGCTATCGCCACCTCTCTCCCCAACTCCACCCCCTCACTCTCCTTTTCCCAGCTGTCTCTCATCTCCACCTGGTCCTCCTTAGCCTCCTCATCTCTCCCAGAAGCTATAGCCTCACTACACCTTGCTGTCAAATACATGCTGGGACACATGAAGGGTTCTATTTGACACTGACTAGATTTTGATGTTAGGACAAGACATGAGAGATAAGAAGGCCTGGTACAGTGATTCCCAATCTGTGCAGTTCAAGACTTTTACTTTCAAGACTCCTGAACATTGATAAGCTGCCTGGGGCACATGTAGAGTTGCCATAAGTCAGGACCTCCAAACCGGGACAAATGTAGGACAAAATTTTAAAATGTAGGATGCATTTTTTTAAGGAGGACACACAAAAAAAATGGGTGATTTTTTAAAAAAATGTTAATATAAATGTGGAAGGGCCTCAGCCTGTCAGGAGGGGAGGGGGCCAGGCGGGGAAGGAATCCTCCCCTCAGGGAGGTTTTCTTTCCCTGCCTGGGCTCCGTCCCTGTGGGCGGAGCCAAGGTGGAGAAAGAATTCTCGCTGAGGGGAGGATTCTTTCCCCGCCTGGGCTCCGTTCTCGGCGGCAGAGCCCAGGCGGGGAAAGAAGTCTGGGCTCGGCGAGGCTTGTTTCCCTCCCTCGGCTCTGGCGGAGCCAAAAAGGGGAGGGAAGCCCCCCCCCCCCCCCAGGAGAGAGGCCTACACAGGCCTCTCTCTTTCCCCTGCCACTGCTGTTGCAGACTTTGCAACAAAGCCCGGGGGTGGGGGAAATCCCGGGGGCGGGGGCAACCCAGGGTGGGACCGTGCGGACCTGCCCAAAACCGGGAAAGTCCCGCCCACAGGCGGGATATGGCAACCCTAGGCACATGGGAGTCATAATCCAAAACATCTGAAGTATCAAAAGTTGAGAACTCTGTTGTTGTTGTTGTTGTTGTTGTTGTTGTTGTGTGCCTTCAAATTGTGTGCAACGTATGATGGCCCTAAGGTAAACCTACCATGGGGTTTTCTTGGCAAAATTTGTTCAAAGGAGGTTTGCTATTGCCGTCTGCTGAGGCTGAGAGCACGTGACTTGCCCAAGGTCACCCAGTGGGTTTCACGGCCAAGCATGGAATCAAATCCTGATATCCCAAGTTGTAGTCCAATGTTCAAACCTCACCCTCTGACTCTTCACAGATGAAAGCTAGGAAACATGTGGCCAAGCAACATCAGAATATGATCAAGACAGCAAAAGTTATTAAAGATGAAGATAAGCTAGGAGAAGCTGCAGCAGTTTGATTTTGCCTGAGCCTACTGGAAAGGACAAGATTCTTCACCCTCTTGTCCTGACCTTCCACTAATTTGAGGGAAAACTACTTTTGCACTTTAAACTCCCTTCTGCAGTAATTGATGTATGGTAAGGGTGAAGGAGGAAAGTGGAAAGAGGAGATTAAAAACTGGAACATTTTAAAAGCAGCTGAAAAAGTGAGATGACCAAGGATTAATTGGGATTGTCTGTATCAAATCAGGATAGTTGAAGGGTGAGGAACTCTGCAGGAGGAGTTTCGGAAAGGAGAAGGCTGGAACCTAAGGAAAACACTTATTGCACACTTAAAACATTATTTCAAGAAAGAAGTCTCTCAGGCCTCCTTTAATAGACTTCAAGCAACATTAACTCAAATATCCCAGGTAGGATTAAAGCTCTATGGGAAAGAGAGTTTAAACCAGCAATTTGTATAACTTTCCTGCTTTTTGTAGGTTTGTTTTCACTGTCACTGTAAGCAACACCACAAGTTGAACATGAGTCAACAGTGTGATGCGGCACTTAAAAAGGCCAATGTGATTTTAGGGTGCATCAACAGAAGTATAGTGTCTACTCTAGATCAAGGGAAGTAATAGTGCCAGAGTATTCTGTTTTGATCAGGCCTCACCTAGACAAGAAGGTGAAGAATTCTGAGCACCACAATTCAAGTATGTTGACAAGCTGCAGCATGTCCAGAGGAGGGCAACCAAAATGGTGAAGGGCTAATTCCTGAGACCTGGGAACTTTAGGAACAGCCAAACATCACCTAATGAATTTATATGGCTGTCTCTGGACCTTATCATACACATTATCTTCCCCATTATGGGAATGGGAAGGGGACTCTTGGGGCCACGCATGGCTGAAAAAAACGGATTTTACCACACAGCAAGTCATCCTCAAAATAGCTCCGCTCCATTCCGTGGCACCAAGCCATCCCTATTCAGTGCTGAGGAGTGTAAAATGTTCAGGTCGCAAGTCTTCCGACCGAACAAGATGGTGCCCCTCAGCAATGAATGGGGATGGCTTGGCGCTGCGGAACGGAACTTGGCTATTTTGAGGATGATTGGCTGTGCTTTTTTTTTGGTTGCGCACGGCCCCGAGAGTCCCCTTCCCATTCCCATAATGGGGAAAATAATGTGTGTGATAAGCTTCTATGTATTTCTAATCCAGACTATAACCATTACATCACACTGCTTCTCATTCCCCCACCCACCCCCAGGTTTGTCCTTAGTATATTCCAATTACACTCATACCTCCACATTTGGAGCTTTGACTTTTGCAGATTTGATTATTCATGGGTTTTATTAATATGTTCTCTCTAGGAATCTCTAGGTCTTCCAGCGCACCTCTATGGTCAACATTAACCAAAAATTGCACTCAAGGACCTAGAGATTCCTAGAGAGAACACTCCACTAGGCATTTGTAGCTCCTCCAGCACAATTCTATGGTCAATGTCTGGCAGATGTTGACCACAGAGTTGCACTGGAGGACTTAGAGATTCCTAGAGAGGTGTTCTCTCAGGTAAAACAATAGTGTTTTTGTTATTTGCAGTTTTTCCACATTCACGGGGGTCCTGTGCCCCTAACCCCAGTGAATGTGGAAGGACAAGCGTACTGCAAACTGTATTCAGTTGAAGAGGAGAGGAGGGGATGGAGTATGCTAAGACAAAAGCAAACCACTACCATCTCTCCTAGCTTGTGTGTTTTCCTTGGCCACTTGTGTCTAGGTTTTTGTCTGTTAAATGTTGGTGGGTCTAGATGCTATTGTCCACTGTATCAAATGACAACTTAGAAAATGGTTGTCTGTATCCATGAAGCTTTTGTTTGTTGTTGTTGTTAACTGATTTTGAGTCAACATTGACTCATGGTGACCTTATGAATGAACACCTATTCTCAACTTCTTTTCTCAGCTCTTGTAGGTTCAGCCCTGTCACTTCCTTGACCAAGTATAGTCATCTGTCTTGTGGTCTTCCTCTCCTTCTACTGCTTTCTACCTTTCCTAACATTATTGTCTTTTGTAATGAGTCATGCCTTCTCATGATGTAGCCAAAGTATGGTAGCCTCAATTTGATCATCTTGGCTTCCAGGGAGACTTCAGGCCTGATCGGTTCTAGGATCCATTTGTTGGTCTTTCTGGTCTCAGCATTCTTCTCAAATGAGTTGACTATATCTCAAATGAGCTGACTTTCTTTCTATCTGCTTTCTTCACAGCTTTCACATCCATACATGGTGATGGGGAATATCATGGCTTGGACAATCCTCAGTTTAAAGTTCACTTATATATCTTTACATTTTAGGATCTTGTCCAGTTCTTTCATAGCTGCCCTTCCCAGTCCTAGTCTTCTTCTGATTTCTTGTTTAGAGCCTCCGTTCTGATCAAAGTTTGATCCAAGATATGGGAAATCTTTGACTAATTTGATTTCCTCATTACCTAGGTTGAATTTATGCAAATCCTCTGTGGTCATTATTATTGTTTTCTTTATGTTCAGCTGTAGCTTTCGTGCTACTTACAAAACAAACAAATTCATAACACAAGTGGCAAGGTGATGAGGAAAGTCCCATTGCAGACATAACGCACATCCAGAATTAGCAGTCATGACAGGTCGGGGGGAGTACAAAATGACTAATGGGTGGTTGTAAAGGAAAAGGGGGAAACCTTGGGGCCTGTTTCCCTTCTGTTTGCTGTGGAATGGAATCACTTTTTTCCCAAGCCCTCTGTTTGTGTTAGTGGAAGCATTATTCATTTTTTATTGTAGCAAATGCTCCAGAAATCAATTTGTTCTCCAAGAGGGACTCTCAATCACCATAAAAATAAATGTGAACAGTATTTCCCTAAAATGCAAAACGTATATTTCTTTAACCTGCCAGGGGAGTGAATTTTTATGTAGGGATTTGATTAAAGCATAAAAACACACTTTTAGAACTGGGCCTCCAAGCCACTAAATTTTCAGCCAACATCAACATTCAAAATACAAGATGTTCACAACAGAGATTTTCCCAATGAGACTTAGCATGTACCAAATATGATTTGGCTTAATTTAACTTTAACTGCAAGACGTGCAAGTTCCTCCATCCCATTCATGGAGTTATCTAAAACACAATGGCCAGAATCCTGTTCATTTCTTACACATGTGTCAGTCCAACCTCAGAAGCAGTTTGACATTTTTGTCTAATACAAAAGAAGCTACACTCAGTTCAAATTTGTGGAAGTGGAAATGCACACATGCAGCAACATTGTGCCTGGCTATGCATTCGAATGACACACAATGTGCACCTGGCTGTGCATTTTGTTGTGCAGTGTTACAGTTCTTTAACAATGGCCATGTAACTGCATTCATGAAGATATATTATATCAGCCATCTTTATCAATTAGCTGTCCATTACCACCATTTAATGTTTTATACATACATTCAAAGTGGTTCAGCTGCAAAGAGAATTGGTTTTTCCACTTCCTCATTATCCACCAAAGATTGTAAACATTATTTTTTTTGGGGGGGGGTCATCTCCCAGAATCCACCAGCCCGTATGGTCAATGATCACCCATTCACCAGTAGGAACTATGGCAAAGACGTTAACTGACATGCAGCAAAAGTTATGCATTGCAGTGATGTCGATTGGAGGTTCAGGTATTGGTGACTGCACTGGGTGACACCTGAGAAGAGGGGTGATATCCATTTGGGCCCTCTTTCCCCTAGCAGTGCTACTGCCTGTGGCCATCCCTTCTCTGCTGCCCTGGTTCTCTCAGCTGAGGAAGATAAGGTAACAGAGGAGTGGTGAGCATGTATGCACACCTGCCCCCTCCACCTTCCCTGGTGCCTTTGCTTGCCTGCCCAACCTAGCCAAGGCATCAAGGAAGGAGTAGCCAGAATGCCTTCCCACCTTCACTGGTATCTTGACTAGCTTGCCCAAGATAGTCAAGGCAATGGGAAATGAAGGGTGAGCATGCATGCACCTACCTCAACCTTCCACAGTGTCTTGGCTACCTTGCCCAAGCTAGCTAAGGCATCAGGGAAGTTGTAGAGAGCACACACACACACCACCTTCAACAGTGTCTTGGCTAGCTTGCCTGAGCTAGCCAAGGCCATGGGGAAGGTGGGGGAAGCATGAGCATGCCTGCCCCCAACCTTCCCCAATGCTTTCGTTAGCTTGCCCAAGGTAGCTAAGGCCATGGGGAAGGAGGAAGGAGCGTGAGCATGCCTGTCCCCACCTTCCTTGGTGCCTTGGCTAGCTTGCCCAACCATGGCTATATGTTTTTAAGCTGTGGTTTTAACTGTAATTAATGTTGTAATATTACAAGTGTTTTTAACTCTGTTGTGATCCCGCCTTGATCCATTGGGAGAGGTGGGAAGATACAAATAAAAACTATTATTATTATTATTACTATTATTATTATTATTGAGGATTTACCAAAATTCAACCTAGATTATGAGGAAATCAAATTAATCAAAGATTCCCCATACTTTAGATCAAACATTGACCAGAATGGAGACTCCAGTCAAGAAATCAGAAGGAGGAGGGAGGAGCATGAGCATGTCGAGCAATGAGCATGTCAAAGCAATGGACAAGGAGTAGAGAGCCTTGGCTGGTTTGTGGCTGGCCTCTGCAATCAGCCAGAGGGTCAGGGCTGGGCAGGCCGCCACCACTTCCCCACCCCTAGCACCCACACCAGGTGACATCAACACTAGGAATGCCACTGATAAATTGTGCAGTATTTATCGAATGTAGCATGTGTGGAGAGAGAAGGAAAGATCTTGTATTTGTCTCCAATTTAGGGTTACCAGTTCAGTATTGGCTCTGGCCCTCATTTTTCTGGGTCAAAGCATGAGACCAAGAGATGCTCCCGGTGATATCATTACGTGTTATGCATTAAAAGCCAGCCACAGCTGCTTATAGCTTGACATTCAATAATAATAATAATAATAATAATAATAATAATAATAATAATAATAGCTTTATTTCTAGCCCGCCTTTCCAAAGATCAAGGCGGGTTACAGTGGTGGATTTTGCAATCCAACAACACACAAATTACAATAAAAACATTATCAAAAAATTACAATTACACTATATAAAACAACAATAACAATAACAATTCCAAGCTAGCAGCGATGTAATAATCGCTGTAACAACGGTGAGAGGGAGAGGAATCACAACAGGGCTATTGGGGGTATGCCTGTTTGAAAAGATACGTTTTCAGCCCTTTTTTAAATCGGGCTAGGGAGGGGGTCGAGAGGAGCTCGTCGGGGATCGAGTTCCAGAGCTTAGGGGCCGAGGTAGAAAAGGCCCTTTGCGTAGTGATGGCTCGTCTAGCATCTGGAACTCTTAAAAGATGTTTATCACCCGATCTGAGAGTGCGGGGCGGATTATATGAAGAGAGGCGGTCCTCTAATTACCCTGGACCCAAGCCATTTAGGGCTTTATAGGTGATAACCAACACTTCGTATTGCGCCCGGAAGCAAATAGGCAGCCAGTGAAGATCTTTAAGTACTGGTGTTATATGGCTGGCCCTGGAAGATCCAGTGACCAGCCTTGCTGCCATATTCTGAACCAGTTGAAGCTTCCGGGTTTGGTACAAGGGTTGCCCCCATGTAAAGCGCATTACAGAAATCCAAACGAGAGGTTACCAGAGCATGTACCACTGTTTCAAGGTCCCCCCAGCCCAGGTAGGGTCGCAGCTGGCGTATCAACCGAAGCTGATAACAGGTACTCCTGACCGTCGCATCCACCTGAGATGTAAGGTGAAGCGACAAGTCCAGGAGCACCCCCAGACTGCGAACAGAGTCCTTCAGGAGAAGCGTGACCCCATCTAGGACAGGTGGACAAATCTCTAAACCCGGACCTGGGGAACCTATCACAAGTACTTCCGTTTTCTCTGGATTCAGTCTGAGTCTGTTTTCCCTCATCCAGCCCATTACTGAGTCCAGACAAGCATCAAGAGGAGAGATGCCATCCTTGGTCACTGCATCAGTCGGAGACACAGAGAAATATATTTGAGTGTCATCAGCATACTGATAACACCGCGCCCCGTGTCTCTGGATGATCTCTCCCAGCAGTTTCATGGTAAATTGGTTAAAATAGCATGGGAGACAGAATGGCTCCTTGAGGGACACCAGATGTAAGTGCCCTCTTATCGGAGCACACGTCTCCCAGCTGCACCATCTGGAACCTTCCCAAGAGGTAGGAACGGAACCACTGGAGCGCAGTGCCCCCAATTCCCAACTCTCTCAGGCGTTCCAGAAGGATACCATGGTCGATGGGTTCGAAAGCAGCTGAGATGTCCAAGAGCACTAACAGGGACACGCTACCCTTGTCCATGCCCAGACGAAGATCATCGACCAAGGCGACCATGGCAGTCTCAACTCCATAGCCCGCCCAGAACCCAGTTTGAAATGGGTCTAGATAATCAGTATCATCCAAGATCGATTGAAGCTGGAGTGCAACCGCCCTCTCAATCACCTTCCCCAAAAATGGCAGTAGCGAAACGGGCCAATAATTACTATGCATCAGGGGGTCAAGGGAGGGCTTTTTGATCAGCGGTTTCACTATGGCCAATTTCAAGCTGGTTGGAAATTGCCCATCCCTGAGTGATGTATTAATAATTTGGTGTAACAAGGTGGTTACACCCACACACCCCTGAGCTGCTAGCCATGAGGGACAGGGATCGAGAGAGCAGGTTGTCTTCCTAACGCTTCTAAGGATCTTGTCCACATCCTCGGTACTTACAGACTCAAATTGATCCAGTACAATAGAGTCCACGGAAGCTCTGGAGGCCTCTACTCTGGATTCTGACCCAATAATGGCGTCGAGATCAGCCCTTATCCGAGAGGTTTTATCCACAAAGAAGTTGTTAAATTGGTCACAGCAGGCCTTGGATGGTTCCAAAATAGGGTTCAGAGTGGAGGGAAGCTGTGTAAGCTCCCTCACTACTCTGAACAGCTCTGCTGGACACGACTTCGCGGACGCGATACGCGCAGCATAGAACGAATTCTTTGCTGCATCTATCGCCACTCCATAGTTTTCCAAAAGAGAGGCTAGGAGTGCCTTGTCGGCTAAGTCCTGATGTCTCTGCCATTTGCGCTCTAGTCATTGCAGGACCCGCTTCCTTGCCCGGGTATCTTGAATATCTCCGGGCAAGGATTTGGTTTTTTTTTTTTTTTTACGCTTGGGAGTGATACTGTGTATAGCCCTGAAGAGATCGGTGTCCCAGATGGTAGTCAGGGCATCAACAGAATCGCCGTCACATCCAACCATATACCCCTCTAGGGCTTCTTGGAACCTTTTGGGTTCCATCAGCCTTCGAGGGTGGACCATTCTAATAGGTCCGCCACCCCCGGGAGGGATCTGGGTAGAGGCCTTGATTTTTGCCTCCACCAGGAAATGGTCCATCCATGACAGGGCGGAAATATTAGTTACTTCCGCCCACGGACTTTCCATGTCCATACAAAAGACCATATCGAGTGTATTACCCGCAGGATGCATCGGACCCATGACCAATTGAGACAGGCCCATGGCAGTCATGGAATCCATGAACTCCCGAGCCGCACCGGATGGATTATGGCTGGCCACGAAGGGGATGTTGAGGTCCCCCAGGACAAGAAGCCTGGGGGACTCCAACACCAGCTCTGAGACCAGCTGTGTCAGCTCGGCCAGGGAGTCTGTTAGCGCATGGGGTGGCCGGTAGACCAACAGAATCCACAGACTGTCTCTGGCCTTTAGGGTCCGGTAAATACACTCGATAAAAGAGGTTTGTCGGACATGGTTCCTGGTTAGAGGAAGGGTGTTCTTATAAATCAAGGCAGCTCCCCCCCCCCCGCCCAACCTAACCGGAGGTCCTTAACTGAGAACCCGGCAGGGAGGGCCTGTGCCCACACAGGTTCACCTCCGGCCCAAGCCAGGTCTCAGTAATGCAAGCCAGGTCACAGTTCACCTCCAACAGATCATGTAATGGGGACTGTCTCACAGACCTGGCATGCACAGGAGCAGAGACAGGGTTTGTGACGGTGGATTGACCCTCAGGCCTCTTTGGTTAGGAAGGTGGAAGGAAGGCAGATGAGATACACATCGATTCGTCTTCCCCTGTAACGCTCCACTTTCCTACCGCCATACCTCCCCCTGCCCCACACACTCCAATAGGGGCCCCCGCTCGTACACCATCACCTCCCCCCCACCATAACATACCCCTTAAGGAAGAGTTGTTACAGTATTGCTCACAATCATAGGGATCAAGTCATCATATTCAGGTGTAAAATATTATTCAAAATCAGATTACAGGAGATCAGTTGGATAGGCCTGCCAGAAGAGATCCGTCTGAAGCACTTTTTAAAAGGCTTCCAAAGAAGTGATAAGACGGATCTCTTCCGATAAGTTGTTCCAAAGTCTAGAGGCCATCACAGAAAATGTTCTCCAAGATGGTAAATAAACTTCCTGGAACACCTTTGGAAGATGCAGCAACAAATCAAACCTTGCATGTTATAGCCAGTGGCTTCTCTAACAGTAAAGCAGGAGATCTGCACACAGCTCTTTTCTCTTGTCTGGGGGTGAGCCCCCTCCCCCAAAAGTGCAGAATTCACACCCACATCTCTTGCCTGAAGATGACCCAGAAAAACTGGTGATTCAGGGCCAGGCTCCAAGAACTGGCAAACCCAGGGCTTCTCCTAAACAATTGATTGACCACTATGGAAACAGAATGCTGGATAGATAGGTCTTTGGTCTGGTCCAATATAATTTTTTTCATACTCGTGTATTTCCCCTCTGCAGAGTTTTTCCTACTAGACTTTGGGGGCTTTGGGGTTTCGTTCCCTATTCCAATGTTGCTGCTGTCTGCTTGCTATTTCAGTAACCTTGCTGTCCTACCTGCTTCGTTACTTTTCTTTGAAGGGCCATAACAAAAACATCATAACAGTTTTATATCTTCAACTTAACCTTTTGAAGCTGTTTAAGCTACTAGAGATGGAAGCTCTCTGATTTATAGCTCCTGGCATCTCTCTGCTTAAGTGAATGTAAATCTTTCTAAAGGTGCCTTTCGCCCAAGTTCAAATGATGCAATCAAGGTGTACCCAGCATAGCAGTTTGGGAACATTTTGCCAAACTAGCTTTGGATTCAGTGATCTCATTTCCCTCCTTCTCCAGCTCTTTAATTGTGCACCAATGCAGTTATTAATCTATGACCTCTCAAATTCATATCCTAATGAGTTTTTCTAACTGCAAAGTATTAGCATTCTGCTACTTTCTTGATATATTTGGATAAAGTTGGACAAAGGAAAGATGGAATTGTTGTAGGGATTGGGACAACACAGGGACATGATCTGAAGTTCAACTAATGAATTCAAGCTGCACACGAGATTTATGTTATGGTTTTGTGCTCCATAAAGTGAATGAACACACATTTAAATCTCCATTCACTTTTGACATCACACTTTACCAGCTGCTGTTTAAATGTCCCAGTTTCTTTCTCCTCCTCACATTTTCTCATTTTTCCTTGCCTTATGCCAGTTTCTGAAACTACCAGTAAGTTCTAAATGCAGAAAGAATTAGCAAGGGGAGAGGTGATGAGGGGATAGAATTTTGCCCTTCCCTGTAGGTAGAGGGAAAGGCAAACTGCTGCATTAACTTGTGTGTTCTTAAGCACTTAAGATACCATAAGAATAATTCCTAGGTTTGCTGGAACAAAATTAGTAGTAATGAGAGGAATTGCAGGATTGGGAATGTCCAGAAATTCAAAAAGGTGGGTCCCATACCCTCCAGTTCTCCCAATTTGACCAGGGAGTTTATCACATGCACTTTTCAGCCCAATCCGGGCACGGGATGGGATCGGGCTGGAACGGGGGGAAACTGATTTTATTGCACACGAAATTGCTGCTGCACTGCTGCCCAACCATCACCCATCCCCCAGCCACGCTTCTCCTGGTGATTGTGGTACTGCTGAAGTTTTCCGTAGTACCAAAATTGGCTGGCAAAGCACAGCTGAGATAAGGGTGATGGTTGCTCGGCAGCACAGGAACAATTTCGTGTGCGATAAAATCCATTTCCCCCCATTCCAGCCCAATCCCATCCCATGCCCAGATCAGGCTGAAAAGTGCATGCAATAAACACCAAAGACAGTCTTAATCCTCTGTCATCCCACTTTTCCAGCAAAGTTGACAAAGTTCCCTATGATATTCTTGCAAAGAATCTAGTAAACCGTCCCAGTTTCTCTTTCCTCACATAGAAAAAAATGAACTAGACAAATAGGAACTACTGAGTACAGGCATGCTAAGATTGCTACCTCTAACAGTTTATCCACCTACCCCTGTTGAAACTGATGGGAGCTGGGCTTTTGGTAATGAATTGGTTTGGGCATTTAGTTGTGCATTTTGTTGGAAAATTCAGTTGCATAGCATTGCCATTCAACACAAGGATTGTGTAGCACAATCAATGCATAACTCCATCTGTGAAGATATATGTTACACATAGGCCAATACAGAATCTCAGTATTAGGAACCCCCTATGTAACTCTGAACGTATCTATTTCAGAAAGTTAACCTCACAGAAGCCCAGGTCTAGGTACTTCTCCCACATTGTAATGAAGGGAGAAGAATGCATGACTTCAGAATTAATCAGTAGTGTTGATCCATCTGTCATTACAAATCCCTGCAAAATAAATAAATAAATTCCATTTAGACAGATCCATTCTGTTAGGCCATGTACAGATTTGGGATCTAATTAGAGGAATAATCAATATATCAGTGGGAAGTAGCTACTTAAGTGACCCCCCATGCAGTCACAGATTTGGGGCAAGTGAAAGGGGTGTACCCAGCAACAGCAGGAAAGGGTATAAATGCAAATCAGCCTCATAAAAAAAGAATGCATGATTCTGCTTATACAAGAAGCTGTGAATTGATCTGGGTTCTTCCCATTCCCACCTCGCCAGCACACCACCACATCGTTCTATATTTCTTCTTCACTATAGCAAAATTAGATGTGCATAGTCTCAATATTGCACATCACCCAATATTTAATTACAAGGATTTTCACTATACAACTCCATTTGCATCCTTGTTTATTCAGTTGAAAAGCAATGCTAAGTTCCTTAAGCACTGGCACCATAAAATGTTTGAAAAGAGTTTCGGTAAATTGTGCACCTGTCGGCTCATAACTTCAGTGTTAAAAATACTCCCCTTTGTGTAAAGAACCCCAGCTGGGCTAACGGCTTCACCACATGGCTGACATGCTTTGAAGGCAAGGCATTCCCAAGGTATTTCTTTTTATTTCTTTAAAACAGTGATTGCCATCCCCCCCCCTTTTTTTCTGGCTCCCAAGCCTTCACGGGTGGCTTACAAAACCAGAATAAATCCATTTACAAGAAAATCCAAATAAAGGTATCCAACTGCTACACAATCCAGTTAAAGAAAGGAAATGAGCCATTTCCCCACCGAATCTGGGACTAAATCCAATAACTAGGTGCAACTAGTGTATGGACACTGAATCAATTGTGGAATAGTTAAATCAACCCTTATGTAAACATCACTCATTCAGTAGGTTTGCTGTAGTGAGCACTAGTCATTGGAGTTCGGCTTCAGAGTGCTAGATTTGATCATTATGATCTTTCACAATATCAGCATTCAGTCTTTCCTTATGTACCTGTTTGTTTGTTTGTTTGTTTGTTTCTTGGACTGTGTGTGTGTGTGTATTGTATACCTTCAATGTCATTTCCAACTTATGGTGCTCCTAAAGTGAACCTATCAGGTGGTTTTCTTGGCAAGATTTGTTCAGTGGTTGTTTGCCATTGCCTTCCCCGAGGCTGAGAGCAAGACTCACTGCTGGAGTCTTCATTCTTCCTGGCTTTCTGTGGATCTTTGTCTTCAAGAAAGGTATCTACTGCATAGTTCCTCATGCCTGGGGTCTCCATAGTTTGTGCTGATATAGCTGGTGCCGATTCCTGCAATATTATTATTATTAACCTTTATTTATTAAGCGCTGTAAATTTACACAGCGCTGTACATACAATCTTTTTAGTTAGATGGTTCCCTGCCCTTGGGCTTACAATCTAAAAAGACATGACACAGAAGGAGAAGGGAAAGGTGGAGGGAAAGGGTAAGAGGTCCAGCAGCTCCTCTCTACCTCCAAGGCCTGGACCAAGGCAGATGGACTGGAGGGAGGGCTTGGCTTCATAATGGATGGTTAATCTTCTTCCAGGGAAAATACATACTCTCAAGTAGGATAATACATATACAGTACATAGCAATACAGGAAATGGTTTGATAAACAGGCAACAAAGGAACATCAAATAGTAAGCGACAATTATGCAATGCCTGGGAACGCTTCTCTGAACAGGATGGTTTTCAACTCCGTTTTGAAGCTGGTTAAAGAAGTGATGGCTCTTGCTTGTGGGGGAAGAAGGTTCCAGGAGTGAGGGGCAGCAAGTGAAAAGGGGCGAATCCGGGATGGGGCAGAGGAAATCCTGGGCTGAGACAGCAGACCTTGACTACCAGAATGGAGGGCCCTAGTGGGAAGGTGAGGGGAAATAAGGTCTGATAAGTAGGGAGGGGCCAGTCCATGGAGGGCTTTAAATGTCGACAGCAGGAGCTTATACTGAATGCGGAAAGGGAGGGGGAGCCAGTGAAGGGATGCCAACACAGGAGAGATGTGGTCAGAGCAGTGGGTGGAAGTGATAATGCGTGCAGCTGAATGCTGGACAGAGATTAAAGGACGGAGGTGAGAAAGAGGAAGCCCAGCCAGGAGGACGTTACAGTAATCAAGCCGTGAGATCACTAGGGCATGGACCAGGATCTTGGCAGTAGAGGCGGAGAGATATGGTCGGATTTTGGCAATATTGTATAAAAAGAATCTACAAGCCTTGGCTGTGGTCTGGATCTGAGGGATACACGACAGAGAAGAATCAAAGGTAAAACCAAGACTGCGGGCTTGCTGGACTGGTTGAACAGAAATGTTGTCCACAGAGACAGAAAAGGAGTGTTGAAGGGTGGGCTTAGGAGGAAAGACAAGAAGCTCCGTCTTGGACATGTTGAGCTTCAAACGTCGATGGCGCATCCACTGCAAGACAGCTGTGAGGCAAGACGAAACTTGCTGTTCAAGCCTTGGAGAAAGGTCAGGGGCGGAAAGATACAATTGGGTGTCATCGGCATACAGATGGTAGGAAAAGCCAAAAAAGTTTTCCTAAGGACAGTGTGTCCTACAGTATCCCCCCATGAACTCATAGCCAAGTTGAATGTTAGCCAAATTGCCTACCTAGCTTCTTTTACCCTCCCTCCCCTTGGATTGAAACCCTTTTTCCAGAAATTCCCAACTGGTAATTAATGAGTTTTTCTGTTGCTAGAGATCTTGCTTTTCTTTCCTTTTCCTTTTCCTTTTCCTTTTTTTTTTTTTATGGCAACCATTTGGACAGAACCTATATTATTATTAAATGTAACTATTTTTAAAGGGTGATAAATGTAACTATTTTTAAAGGGTGATAAAGACCTGTTTTTTGTAATGAAATCTTGGAATCCAGGCCAGATGATGGTCTAAACAGGCATCAGGTGGCATATCTAGGATCATGGTAAAATCCAGCCATCCAATCAATATGGCAATGCTAAGGATTCTCCATCCACCCATCCCCAAGGTATAGAATACCATGTTGTTGTGTGCCTTCACATCATTCCCAACTTATGGCAACCCTACGATGAACCCATCATGGGGCTTTCTTGGCAAGATATTTTCAGAGCGGTTTTACTATTGCTACACTCTCTCAGTGTGAGTAGCCAAAGGTTGCACAGTGTATTTGCATGGCTGAGTAGAGAATCGAATCCAGGGCTCCTATCATCTTAGTCCAACACCCAAACCACTGTATCACACTGGTTCTGTGGAATGCCTCACTCTTAAACATATTTCTAACACCAGGCACAAATCTTTATTTTCTCAAAGCATTTTAGATCTTTAGATTTTAATAGCTAGTTCTGTAATCTCTGCATTATCTCATACTTGTAATATGGGCCTTTTTACATTATGGAATTTCTTCTTTTAGCTCTCTACATTATTGACTATTGCTTGGGGAGGGGGGGTAACTACCTGATCTGTGTTTTTAAATGATTTATTTTGTTTTATACTAGTTCAGAGCTGCCTCAAGTCACATTTCCTCAAGAATGGGAAACAGGGACATAAGGCATTATAGTAATGTCCACAGCAGCATCCAAAGCATTCCTAATATGAGAGGGAATGGCAAAATCATAGAACAACTATGGCAGGATGTGCTGAGAAGCTGTTTTCATTTGATTCTGTTGGAATTAATCAGAGGAATATTAGTCCCAGTCCCACTATAATATTAATTTATTTTGTGTTTGAAGGCATGTCCATAGAATTCAGAGAGCTGCAAATTATCATAGGTGTCCTCCTCTCTCATACCACCCATGGCCCACCCATAGCTCTGCTCTACCCTGTTTTCAGGAATTCATCAGTCAAATTCTATCAGCAAAACAGCTTATATAGAAGAACTTTTTCACAGTATGTGAAAATTCTAATGTAGTCTTCTTCACAGAGCATGTAATTTATTGCAGAATCTGGTCCCTTCAGAGAAGATAATGGCCACTGACCCTGATGGCTTAAAAGTTTGATACAACAACTGTAAGTTGACCTTGTGAGGTTTCTCTTCCTCCTCCTTCTGCACCTCTTACTCACTGGGTGTCATTTCTTAAATTAAGATCATCAGCAGGGCAAGATTTGTCATGCTACTTTTTATAAATCACCCTGGGATCCTTTTGTTGTTTAACAAGGCTAGGAATTGGAAAAGAAAGGAAAGGAAAGACAGGCGCTGTGCAGACGGACCCTACGGGGCGCCGTCGTTACGTGCGAGGGGTGGCACTTCCAGACGCGATTCGCCCCTCGCATGTGACGAGGGCGTCAAAATGGTGGCGCCCTGTACATACGGGTGTCACCATTTTGATGTGACGGACACCTAGCATCTGCACGGCCCAGCACCTTTGTGATGCTGCAAGTGTGACATTGGTGCCTTGCGGCATCACAATTGCGTCGCAGAAAGAACATGCTTTTTGTGGGTTCTTTTTGCTGCACGAGGGAGCCATGCGGTTTGTCCACTGCGGCTCCCTTGCGCAGCAAACCAGGGTGGTGGGAAACCGCCCTTTTTGGGTGGTCTGTATCCCACCACAGTCAGCTAACCATGATAAAATGAAACATCCCATATACAGATACAAACTACTGTACCTTTGAATCCCATTTGCTGAGAGAGTGCAAATAAAGGAAAAAGACTATTTGCTCCCACATGTTATCAGCAGAAATGTGGAAAGCTGGAAAACAGTAGGGCAGGAGAGATGTCAATTGTTTCATGTGTCTATTCTAACTGGAGCTATCCATTGGATAAGTATTATGCCACTAAAGGAGTACATTAAGTTTAGGCTTGTTGTGACAAAAAGTATTGGATATATTTAAATTTTCCCCAGTTTGCCCTGGAAAAATATTTTTCCCCCATGGCTTCAGCATTTCCAGGAATGTTCCAGATATAGGTCTTAGTGGTCTCATATAATGGGCCGGCCAATGTTAGAAACAGAATACTTAAGGTCCAAAACATATTGCAGAAAAAATCCAGTTTGACACTGCTTTAACTGCCCTGGCTGATTGCTAGAGAATTCTGGGAACTGTAGTTTTGTGAGAGGACATTTAGCTTTCTCTGTCAAAGAGCTCAGGTACCACAATAAAATACAATTCCCAGGATTCCCTAGCACTGAGCCAGGGCAGTTAAAGTGCTCTTGAATTAGATTATTTCTACAGTTTGGACCAGCATTGATCAGACCTTTAGGACCCAAACAGACAGACCAATATGAAGCTGCTTTGGGTAACTTTGGAGTTATGCTGTTTAAATGACACACGCATCTTAAGAGGCCAGAAGCTGTGCCAATGCTGCACTCCACTCCTTAGGACTGGAGCATGGCTTTGGCGTGGCTTCCAAACTCTTTGGACGCATGAATAATTTAAATAGCATACCTCCAAAGTGACCCAAACAGCTTTATTTTGGCCTGTCTGTTTGGATCCTATAAATTAGCAGATATTGTTACTGATGGCTATTATATCAATGGAACTGTGAATCCACTTTAGGCTTTCATCTGAACTTTAATGAGCTTGTAAGATGTTGAACTTATTTGACGAAATACGGTTGAACACCTTGATAACTGACTTTAAAATTTTGGCTAAAACCAGGAGTGGATAAACCAGCTCACCAACATGAAGGCCACCAGCTGCAGCTGGGTATTTAGAATAATTGCTATTAGGAAAAGCCTGGCTATGGGTCCACTTGAAAGGTAATCTACCGTTGCTGAAACAAAATGTTGGTCATGTATATGAGGCGTAAAAGAGATGTCAAGGCTCACTAGAGGCACTGACCTGAATCTGAGGATTTGACATTTGGTTCACAAATACCCAATTAGGTTTAAATCCAAACACACTGCTTCCAACTTTCTAATTAATGACCCATCTAAAACAGACAGCATTATAAAAGCTGACAGAGCTACATTTTATTTAGAAAGCAGGGTGAAAAAGACATGAAGGGTTACAAGAAGGAGTTGTTTAAATGGATACCCCCCCCCTTTGACTGGACAGTAAAGAAAGAACTTTTATTTTCATAATTCATATTAAAATTTGTCTTTCAGAAATTTCTACAGCTAAATGGGAATTTCTCAGAATCCTTTTTATTCTGACAACATACCGTGGAGTTTTCTTTATCTCGTCTGAAAAAGAAGGCTACTTTGCAGAACTTTCTCCACCTTTTCACCACTTTTTCCCTTTTATTTTCTTCTTGAGGGTGCCTTCTGATTCTTCCTATCCAAAACAATACTGCAAATAATGCCAGTTCAATGATATTTTGGAGAATTGAAAACATTGGACAAGTTACCAACACAGACACAGTACACCACATGTACTGGCTGCGGCTAAAAAGAAATGAAGGGATCATCCTATAAGACAAAAGATGAGATTCATCCAAAGAATCTGGTGTAGAAACTGCTCCATGCTGACAAACACAAGAGAATGAAACATTTCCTCCCATTTTATCTGTCCTCAAATCAGGTGTATCATGAAAAGACATGATTCATTAGAAAAGGCAATGATGCTTGGCAAGGTAGAAAGCAGTAGAGGAAAAGGAAGAGTGTATTATATAGGTGGATGGACTCAATTCAAGAAGTGACTGCCACCAGTTTGCAACACCTGAGCAGGACTGTTGATAACAGGGTGACTTGAAGGTTTCTCATTCATAGGGTTGCCACTGAGTTGAAGTCAATTTGACGGCAGTTAACAACAGAACAAAATTGAGTAGGAAAATTTGCATTGTTGTTCTGGTGTGCCTTCATGTTGTTTCTGAACCTATCTTGGAGGTTTTATTAGCATGATTTGCTCAGAGGCGTTTGTCATTGCATTCTTCTTTGGCTGAGAGAGTGTAACTTATCCAGGCTCACCCAGTGCTTTTCCATTTGAACCCTGTTCTCCTAAAATCCTAATTCAACATTCAAGTCACAACAAACATTAGACAGGAAAAGTTTGCACAGCTCTCAAAGTTTGTCACTTTATCCAATCCTCCAAAAAAGGTGCTCTGAATAACATATAATAAATAATAATAATATAAATAAAAGTTTTATTTTTATACCGCCCTTCTTGCAATCAGGGCGGTGTACAACACTATAAAAAACATAATACAAAGCACACACCATATAAACATTTACAATTAAAATCACATTAAAAACCAATTCTGGCCAGCTTGCCACTGCTGTCAGAGGGGGAAGACTAACTGGAGCCTGTGTCCGGGAATGCTATTTTGAACAAGAAGGTCTTTAATTCCTTCTTGAACTGGGCCAGGGAGGTGGCCGAATGGAGCTCTCCGGGCAGCGAATTCCAGAGGGTCGGGGCTGAGGTGGTGAAGGTCCTCCTAGATGTGGAGGCCAGTCTTGCCCCTGGGACCCTCAATAGCTGCTGCCCGGATGTTCTGAGTGTGCGGGGCGGATTATATAATACCTGCCTTGTTTCATATCCTGTTAGTGCTCTTAGACATCTCAGCGGCTTTCGATACCATTGACCATGGTATCCTTCTGGGACGCCTGAGAGAGCTGGGAATCAGGGGCACTGCGCTCCAATGGTTCTGTTCCTACCTCTCGGGTCAGTCCCAGATGGTGCAGCTGGGGGACATGTGCTCCGATAGGAGGGCACTTACATCTGGTGTCCCTCAGGGAGCCATTCTGTCCCCCATGCTATTTAACATTTACATGAAACCGCTGGGAGAGATCATCCGGAGACACGGGGCTCGGTGTTATCAGTACGCTGATGACACCCAGATAGTCTTCTCTGTGCCTCCGACTGTTGCAGTGACCAGGGATGGCATCTCTCCTCTGGATGCCTGTCTGGAGTCGGTAATGGGCTGGATGAGGGAAAACAGACTCAGTTTGAATCCAGAGAAAACGGAAGTGCTCGTGATAGGTTCTCCTGGCCCAGGAATGGTTGTTTGTCCACCTCTCCTGAACGGGATCACACTCCCCGTGAAGGACTCAGTTTGCAGTCTGAGGGTGCTTCTGACTCATCGCTCCATCTTACATCTCAGGTGGATGCAACGGTCAGGAGCACTTGTTATCAGCTTAGGCTGATACGCCAGCTGCGACCCTACCTGGGCCGGGGGGACCTTGAAATAGTGGTACATGCTCTGGTAACCTCTCGTTTGGATTTCTGTAATGCGCTCTACATGGGGCAACCCTTGTACCATACTCGGAAGCTTCAATTGGTTCAAAACATGGCAGCGAGAATGGTCACTGGCTTCTCCAGGACAAGTCACATAACACCTATTCTGAAAGATCTCCATTGGCTGCCTATTTGCTTCCGGGCACAATACAAGGTGTTGGTTATTACCAATAAAGCCCTATATGGCTTAGGCCCAGGGTACTTGGAGGACCGCCTCTCCCCATACATTCCGCCCCACATACTCAGATCTGTTGGGAAGAAATTGTTACGAGTCCCAGAGGTAAGATATTCTACCACTACTCAGAGGACCTTCTCTACCTTGGCCCCCAACCTCTGGAACTCGCTTCCGGATGAGCTCCACTCGGCCACCTCCCTGGACCAGTTTAAAAAGGGGCTTGAAACTTTTCTTTTCCAGCAGGCCTACCCCTAACATTCCAATGTAAACCCCTTCTCTCTCCTCATTGTTTTTGTAAATCTGTGCTAGTTGGATAATTCTTACCTGTATTTATTAGTTCTTATATTTTGTAATTCTTGTATTTTTAATTTTATTGTTTATTGATTGTATTGTGCTTCTCGCTGTTGTAACCCGCCTTGATCCCAGGAAAGGCAGGCTAAAAATAAAGTTTTTATTATTATTATTATATCGATTTTATTAAAAACCTCTGGGATCAAATTTGCTTTCCAAACATACATGTACATGATTTTAATTGTTTTAGCTTTTTAACTTGTTGACTTTTAAAATGTGTTTTTATCCTGTTTAAACTGTTTTATGATTTTTAATCAGGAATTGCTTTAAATTGTTTACATTGCTTTCCATGCCTGCTGCCCTGAGATCCCACCACAAAAGGTCTGATATAAATATTTTAATAAATAAAATAAATGTTCTCTGACACAAACGTTATAAAATGTCAAGAGTCTATATTTCTTATCAATGTGTTGGAATACTTTGATGGTGTCTCCTCAACACCATTTGATTATTGTTTCATGTTTTTTTACCTTTCTCCTTCTATGTCTTATTTTCTCACAGTACCGTTTTGCCCGATTCACTATGACAATCCACATGATTCTGTTAAGGGTGACAAAGCTGTCGCTGATGTAACTTTATCACATGTGGGGTTTCAACCATGATTAGAGCATCTTTGGGGGTACCTATCACACGATGCAGCCTCTAAACTATAGCTACTTTGTCCCCAAAGTATGGTTAGAAGGAGGCGGCGGCGCAGCAGCAGCAGCAGCAACGCCGAGAGAGAGAGAGGCAAGGCCAGGGCTATAAAGCCCCAACATCACCTCCGGCTTCTCTGAGGCGGCGGCGCAGCAGCAGCAGCAGCAACGCCGAGAGAGAGAGGTCTAGTGGCGGTAAAACCTCTCCTACTTTTCCTTAATTGAGAATAAGAACATTATTTATTATAATTTATTTTACTATATAGTGATATTGGATATTAATTAACTATTGAGCCTAACCCTCTAATAATACAAGATGACAATGAAGTGCAAACATAAGAGGAAGAGAAAATCTCCCAAAGGAAACGCCCACATTAATATTAAGAGATGTAAAAATGCAAAGAAACACCCACACAAGAAATCTGACAACCCAGAATTATCTATGGCTGCATCAACTTTAAAACAACTAAAATTGGAAGACCTACTCCAACCCAAAGAGGTGGCAAATACTTCAACTGATCCTACACCAAATTTATACATAAGTTCTTCTGATCTTTCTTCTTATGAGGAGGAAAATACTATACCAACTGAAAGCTACGACCATAACTTGAACACCTCATTCAAGGCCTTGAACAATGATAAGACGGATTTAGAGCTAGTAGCTAAGAACTGCCTACTAACAGCAAAAACTGTAATAGCAATTTTCGAACAGCTCGCAAACATCAATCAAAAATTGGATGGGATAAAGACTCTTGTGGAAAAATCCAAATTGACAGCTAAAAGAGAGAGGACAGTGGCCTTAAATGACTATTCCAAACAAGACCCCCTTCATTCTAAGGATGTAACACACATTCCAGTTCAAAAGCCCTCCATTAAAGATAAATTAATTCCTTTAAAAAATAAGATTGTGCTTCAAATAACAATTAATCACCAAAACAACGCGAAGTGGCATAAAAAAAGATTAATTCTCCATTCACTCTCTCTTCTTTTAAGAAGGAAACTGCTTATTAGCGACCTCACTGAAGTTTTTTGGCTCCCCACAAAAAATAGAATCATGAGAATTGTTCTAACTTTCAAAGATTCTAGCATTCCAGATTTGATTTTAGATAGCAGAAGATTGCTAAGAAGATTTGCAATTATTCCAACTCAAGTTCTATGTAACACCAAAATACAACCTTTATTGAGTTTTGGAAACAAGAAGGAGAAGATAAATAAGAATCATAACACCAAGAAAGAGGTTAGGGAGTTGATACAATTACCCATTAACTCATCAGAAGATGATGAAGAACTTGTCCAAATGTTCAATACACTCACCTCAGATGAGCAAAAACAAATACTATGCAAACTGGAAAATGTTAAAGAAAAACTTCGATCTGTTACTAATACTACTAAAATCATCCAAGAACTTTTACCTCCTTCTTGTTTTTCATCTGGTATTTCAGTCCCATCGAAGGAGTCATTAAATTGTGTAACAGTCAATCAAGAAGACTTACAGTTACCCCTTAGATCTATGATTCCTAAAAACTCTTGCAAGGAGCTAAATAATACTGTGTCACCCTTAATCCAACTATCTCCAAATTGCAAGGAGGACTGGATGCACCAACCCTTAACACCTTTGTTAAAATCTTGTGCCTCATCTCAACACATGAACAAAAAAAGGAGACGCTCTAGTTTATCTATTTCGCCTCTATCTCCGGACAAACAGAACAGCAGGATACCTGTTATGAAGTTCGGCTCCACAGGTGATTTAAGTACAGATACTAGGACTATTCCACGTGGGAAAGTAACTGAAAATGGCCCAAAAGAGATGAATCCTTTTACATCCCTATTGAATTTGAATGATTGACAGTCAACTGTTAAGCCTCATTCCTCCTTGTCCATCATCTCTTGGAACATAGCCGGATGGAAAGTCAGACGCAATGACCCTTCCTTTATGTCATTTATTACTCGCCATGATATTGTTTTATTACAAGAAACCTGGGTAGCGGAAGAATTGTACGTAGATGGCTTTAAAGCAATAGTACTAGATGCAGTTCCTGGTAAAGGTAAAGGCAGGTTATGTGGGGGATTAGGTGTCTTAATATCTACCTCCCTACAAACACAGGTAGTCAAATTATTTACTTTAGAACAAACTGCCCTAGCTGTTTTGCTCCATTTTAAAAACAGCTTACTATGTTTAATTAATGTTTATGTACCACCTCTACAGGGCCAAACTAAGATAAAATCAGTATGGGATCAATTGAATAAATTCATCAAAGACATCATGGATTTAGATCCGACAATGTACATCATTCTGGCAGGAGATCTAAATGCTAGAATTGGGGCCAATGACATTGCAATTTCTTCTAAATTCAATTGCCAATTACCTACTCATATTCCTCTATGTCCACTGTTAATACGCCAATCTAAAGATTTATGCTGTGACTACAGAGGTTTGTGTTTGTTGAGAACTTTCGCTGAGCTAAATTTGGTAATTCTGAATGGCTCCACAAATGACGACTATCCAGCCGAATTTACTCATTGGTCTGGTGCCAGACCCTCAGTGATTGATTATGCTGGGATTACTATAGATCTAATTCCTTATGTATATAAGTTTACTATAGTCAATCGCCCAGAAAGCGACCATTTCCCATTATTATTAAATCTCGGTCCTTTTGACAAGTTGTTTCTACCAGTAAACCAAAATTTGAGCTTGCCCCTTGAAATCGGACCCACACGAGTTAAATGGACTCCATTAATTGCCGAGACTTTGACTAAGTCTCTTAAAAACGAAGTAATTATAAGCCTCCATAGTAACATCATTAATAGTAGGAATGATGAGGAAATACTAATTAGGTTCAATGATTTAATTAATAATATCCAACCTTTATTAATTACTTCCAAAGATAATATCAGCAGACAAAGATCAAAAAAACATCAAAGCTGGTTTGACCTGGAATGCAGAGAAACTTGGTCTCTTTTAAAACAGAAGTTTGAACAATACAAGGCTAATCATTTTGCTTGCAGTGTAGCAGAGCTTTTGAAATTAAAGAAACAATATAAACAGCTGATTAGATCCAAAAAAAAAGGCTGCTATGCAAGTGTCATGGGAAAAATTAATAACTGCAGCCAGTGCAAATAATCCCTCTCTTTTTTGGAAAGAGGTAAATCCTTCTTTCCCAAGAAACGTTAATAATCCCTTGTTCCAAATTCCAGCGGAGACCTGGGAAAATCACTTTGCAAACTTATATGATAACTCTGCAAGGTCATTTAAAGACCTCAGGCTGAATGCCTCCACTTTGCCCTGTTGGCCACCCGTCTCATATTCGGAAGTAAAGACCTTAATCAGTCAACTTAAACCTGCAAAGGCCCCTGGTGTGGACCTCATTACTAGTGAAGTTTTAAAAAACGATCTAGACTGGTGGTTACCCGTGCTATCCACACTTTTCACGACAATAGATAGAACAGCTATGATTCCCCCAGAGTGGGGCCTTGCCATTATAATTCCCATATACAAAAAGGGCAAAAGAAATGATCCATCAAACTTTAGACCAATTAGTTTATTAAGTCAAATCAGCAAAATGTATGCTAAACATTTACAAACTAAATTAATGGATTGGTTAGAAACTGAGAATATATTATATGAAGAGCAGGCAGGATTTAGAGCGGAAAGATCAACGATTGATCATGCATTGCTGCTGCAACATCTGACAGAGAAATACTTGCATATGGGTATCCCTCTCCATGCTGCATTCATAGATTTCAAAGCTGCATTTGACACTGTCTCCAGATCGAGACTATGGGACAAATTCATGAGTAGCTCAATAGACAAACGACTACTGTTGTTACTTGTCAAATTGCATGAAAATAACCGCCTGAGAGTGAGATGTAGTTCATCAGGCCATTTATCAAAAGAAATCCAGGTCAGGACTGGAGTTAGACAAGGGTGTGTTCTTGCCCCTATTTTGTTTAACTACTATATAAACTCCCTAGTTCCTTATTTGAGTGATTCTTCCTTCCATCCTCCTAAAATTGCAAATAGACATGTAAATCTACTGCTATATGCCGATGATGTAGCCATCTTATCCTTAACTTCTGTTGGACTTAGGAGAGCCCTGAAATCGTTAGCCAATTACTGTGTCGAAGAAAAACTAACAATAAATCATGCTAAAACTAAAATTATTACCTTCTCTAATCAATTTAGGAGAAGAAACTGGAAACTGGGAAACGAAACTATAGAACAGGTTAAAATCTTCAGGTATTTGGGGATCGTATTCCAGACCACAGGGAATAGATCTGCTCATTTAGATTTCATCTCAAAAAATGCACAAAAAACAGCAAATGCCATCCAATTGTACTTTTTTTCTAAAGGAGCTCAATTTATTCCAGCTGCAATCAAACTTTTTCAGGCCAAGGCCAGATCACAACTGTTGTATGGTGCTCAGTTAGGTCCCTATAATAATGATTTGTTGCCTCTGGAACGTGTACAAACAAATTTTCTAAGGAAAATTTTTCAAGTCGGTCGCACTGTCCCAAATGCTGTATTGAGGAGAGAGGCTGGAGTAAGTAAAATTGAAACAAGCATGGGGATTTATATCTTTTCTTATTGGCTTAAGTTAAATAAAATGCATGGTGGATTAACCAAATGTATTTTGGCTGATACCTATAAATCCTCTTGGGAATTGGCCATAAATAAGAAATTGACAACCTTGGGTCTGCTGAAGGATTCTATTCTGAAACTAAATTTCGACCAGGCTAAATTGGCTATAAAACAAAGACTGCTTGACATTGAAGGCCAGACAGAGATTGCTGCATTTCCTGGCCATATTTTGATTAATAGGCAAATCCTGGTGTCTTCTCCTGCTCCATATCTGTTTCAAATCACTCTACCTAAATTTAGAAGAGCGTTTTCTTTGGCACGATTTAATGCCCTCCCCTCAGCGGTTTTGGAAGGCAGGTTCAAGAAAATTCCCTTCCATGCACGGCTTTGTCCCTGCAACGAGGGAGACATTGAAACTCTTGAACATACATTCTTATATTGTCAATTCTATAAAGATTCCCGACTTCAACTGATTACCCCTCTTTTGGGAAAATTTACAAGTTGTACAGATACCTCACTTGTTTGTAATCTTCTGAACTGTCAGATACCTAGCATTGTATACAAAGTAGCAAAATTTTGTTACATTGTATGTAAAATACATCCTCTAATGAAGAGATGAAATTGAAATATTAACTGAGACCAATATTGATAGAGAACTGGAAGCTATCAGAGTCAGATGCGGACTGTGTTTTATGGCTCATGTCTTGTCCTCTGTGATTGTATTTTATGCATAACAATTGCATTTTATCCCTTTATCTCTTTTATCTCTTTTGCTATTCATAGCTGTAGTGCAATCTAAAAGTTTTTACAATTAGAGCTTAATATTGGTTTTTATGATTACTATTGTATTTGCTGGTCAATGACCGAATAAACTTTATTACATATTACGTATGGTTAGAACATACTTTTTCATTGACAGGGGAAACCCATCAATTAGTTTGCAAAATATTGATACTGGACAGTTGTGAGATTGGCAGTCGGGTGGTATCAGTGTCTCCTCCTCGATATGCCTTTCTTTCTTTCTTTCTTTCTTTCTTTCTTCTTTTCTTTTCTTTTCTTTTTAACTTAAATTTCATTATCAGAACCCCAGAAATGTGTAGAAAAGTGAAAATAAAAATAAATAACCAAAAGGCATGCTGTGAGGGCATAGGCAGGGATGTAGGGTTAATGGAGAGTGTGGAAGAGAGCATGATGGCAGAAGCAGCCCCAAGTCTTGATTGAGAAGACGTGTAATAATGGCTGCTCTCAAACCAGTATGCTTCCATTTTTATTAACTGAGGCAATTGCAGTAAGATGGAATGGGACTCATGTGATAATGTCCTTAGATGATGAAAAGTAAAACATAGGCCAGCTCACTATCAGTGCTAGCTCATGCAGCTCAACAATATTGTGAATAAGCACAGAATGATGGGGGCTGTAATTGTTAGAAATTCAACACTTAGCACTGAAGAGACAATAATGCCTCAGAGTGGGTAGTACGAATAGGGTTAGCTAGGCTGAGTAACCCAAAATGTCCTCCCTCCTGACCTACCTATTCTGATCCCTCTGTGATGTAAACTGATACTCCTAGCAATATCTGTTCATCTTTTCTCTTCCCTTTAGTGCTCTTTCAGTTCTTCCCTAGGGTGAAACTAGTTTAGATTAGCACCTGAGTAATCACCCTATCTTAAAATGTAGTTCCTATAATAGAGCCTTCAGTTTATTTTTCCAAGCCATTGGTGTCTTTACTCAATCAGGATCTCTAACCACTGCACAACTCTGGGGCTCTACAGACTACCCCAAAAGGGCGGTCTGGAGCTGCCTTTTTTGATCCCAGGGTATCCCAGAGCAACCAAACTGTGTGGGTTCCCTTCGTACCAAAAAGAACCCGCTAAAAGTGGGGTGGGGTGGGCAGTTGCAGGTGCCGCCATCAGTGTGCCAATAGCACACTGTGGCACGTCCATGATGCAAATGTGGTGTTGGAACGTGCAGAAGCTGTGCTGTGCTTGTGTCATCAAGGCGGCCCTCATGTGGATGGGTGGATGCCATGATGGCACCGTTGTCACGCACTGGGGTTCAGGAGCATGTGGATGCTGTGCGCTCCCAAACCCTAGTTTCGGCCTGACAATGGCACTTCCCAGCCATCTGTCTCAGTCCCCGATCAGGTTATGGATCCTTCCTGTGTCTCTGGATTCTTCACTCCAAAGGTGCATCTGAGGAAGTAGGATCAAGTCTACGAAAGGTTGTATTACCAACCTCTTTCTTTCAGTTGCTCACAAATGTGCTATAAGATCCCTTAACTGATTGATGATAAGTACTCTTATATCCCTAGAACAAAAATAAGAATCAGTGCATTGAGAAACTACTAATGAGCTATAAAAACCGTTTACTGATTTTCAAAATGGCAATAAGGCTCTGTCAAAATTCATGGCATGCAAGTTTGACAGTCAGGAAGTAGCTAGTAACAAGTTTGTATTCTGCCAAATACCAAATGAAAGTACAGTATTGATTTCAGATAACTTAGCCATGTATTTCTCTGTAAAATTAACACATCGTCCATATTCAAAAAATTCATTTCTGTCATGAAATAACTACACACAAAAATGCATTATTATTATTATTATTATTATTATTATTATTATTATTATTTCATCTTCTTCATTATATATAAAAGGAAAAGCTTTCCAGCCTTCAAATAGGGGACATCCTTTACAATAAGGGACATCTGCCAGTCTTATAAGGGATCAGATTTCTAGCCCTCAAATAAAGGGTATCCCTTAAAATAAGAAACGTCTGGCAACTGAACTATAATATTTAATCCTTCTTTAACTAGTTGATATTGAAGTCAGGAAATGTAAAAATAAGTAAATATATAAAAATAAAGAAAAATAACATCAATGGCCTCAGGCAGGCTTGTGTTTATGGCTCTGCTTATGGATGCAGAGTCCAAATCAAAATGCAATGAAACTCTTTTCCTCCTAATAGGGGATATAATTGGAAGGAATCTCCAAGGAATTTTGCTTGCTCCTTCTACATAAAACCCTATTACTGGCTGATCCCAGAACAAAGATACGTTTCTAGTGATCCCCTACCCCTAATCCATCCAGCTCTCTCCCTAGCGAGTACACAGGTGCTCAGACAAGTTAAGAACCCCTTTCTTTGTAAGGAAGCTGTAATTGATAAGACCTAGGCATGTTGTAGAGATGGAAATTCATCAGCAAGGCAGGAAAATGATCCTTTTCTATCAGGAGACAAAGGGAGGATATATGATCCAAACTAGCAGCAGCAGAAAAGACCAGGGAGAGGGAGCTTGGTGCTACATAATGACAAAATGGAATTTTGTCAGACTGCTAAAAGGAAACCACTACTTCTATTGTTTTAATAGGGACACAAGCAATACAAGACCAAAGCAATACAAAATGTGCTGTACTACAAACCACAGCAGGTTCAGATTGCTGAGGGAGCAATATCTGCTACTTTGCTTGCTGTTGTTTTGCTGTTGCTGTGTGCCTTCAAATCATTTCCAACTCATGGTGACCATTAAGGCAAAACTATCACTAGGATTTCTTGGCAAGATTTGTTCAGTGCAAGGTTGCCATTGCTTTTCTCTGAAGATGAGAGTGTCACTTGCCCAAGTTCAACTAGTGGGTTTCCATGACCAAGTGAGGATTCAAACTCTGGTCTCCAATATCCTAGTCCAACACTCAAACCACTACACCACATTGGCTCCTTTGCTTTGTATATAGTCATACAAACATGTCCATTCACATCAGTTATGCAAAACTAGAATGTTAGAAAAAGGCCTGAGCTAGAATTCATCTCCCTAACATCCTGGGCTTATTTCTGCAAGAAAATGTTCCATTGGAACTCCCTTCCACTGGAGGTTCATTTGCTTCACTCCTTCTCTTTTTCTGCCACAGTCATGGGGCTTTTTATTTAGGCACCTTTGGCTCCTAAAGTCATGTGGCAGAAGTATCTTTCAATGGAGTGTGCTATGTTTTTATCCATTTTTATATTTTGTTTCATGTATGTGATTTAAACATTTTGTGCTGTTAATAGAATTGTTTGTTTTTAACTTTTGTACAATATGATATTTACCTTGTTTTAATTTGTAGTAAGCTGCTTGTGTCCCATGCCTGGATTTGGTTCAGTTTGGCAGGAACAGTCCCAATTAATCCTCTGTCATCCCACTTTCCCAGAAGTGTTTAAAATGTCCTAGTTTTTCTCTCCTCCCACTTTCCCCCTTTGTCCTCAGCTTACATCAGTTGCTACAACCTGAGTTCAATGTGCAAAAGGAGATTGCACTTAACTCTGGATGGGGGGAAATAGAGGAGGAGATAGGGTCAGGGAAAAACAGGGCCAGTAGGCTCAGGGAAAAACAGACTGTTGCAGTGTCTCCTAGTTTGTGTGTTCTTCCTCATTAATAACAATACCATGTTGACCACACGCTAATGTTGTTTGGCCACACGTGTTCTGATATTCATCTGGGAAATGTTAGAGGATATGAAGGAGGGATTTAAATTGTGTTTCTCTGTGTGTAAATATTTGTGAAGACATTTGTGGCACCTGATCATATGCTGTGTGAAGCAGATGTGTTACAAACAAGTTAGGCCCGGGACAGACGGTCCCGAAGCACCATGCCACCGCCGATACTAGGGTTAGGGACCACGCACCAACCACAGGATCCCTAACCCTAGCATGGCACGGTGGTGGCCTAATGGCAGCGTCCTGTCCACATGGGCACCGCCACCTTGGCATAAGCGACGCGTAGCATATACACGTTGCTGTGTGTCACTTACATCGCCTGGTGACCCAAAAAGAACCCGTTTTTTCTGGGTTCTTTTTGGGGTGGAGGGACACCAGGCAATTTGGCTGCTATGGCATCTCTCCGTGGGAAAACAGGCCACCGCCAGCCCGGACTTTCCCGCAGGTATGTACCGGGACATATTTACATTCCAAAAATAATCTAAAGAGCAAGAATAAAGTTTCCTTATTGGTGTAACACAAGTAGCATTTTCTATTTTTTTTCCAAAATGATTTTAAATGACACTTTAGAGGTATTTTGACAGGAAATATTCTAGAATGAAGCTGTACTTTTGTCAATTCTCCTGTCCTTCACTGACTATTTTTAAGTGAAGCTTTAATATGTGGCTGTTTAAATATAGGTGCACCTTAGTTGACAAAGCCTCTGACAAAGAAATTCCCCTTTACGCCACCACCACCCTTTTTTTAAACTTGTCCTCTGTCTTGCTATATGTTTTTTAATAGGATCAGCAGTGGAAAGATGGTGAAGGAGGGCTGGAGAAAAACAGACTGTCAGAAGCAGATTGCAGCAGCACATCTACAGTAAACAAAACAAATGAAAGCTTGAGCTAGGAAAGAATGAGATTCTTCTCTAACCAATCATGCTATAGCAGGATTGCCTGAATACCTGTTGCCTGTTATCCAACAATCAAGGTGAACAGTAGCTGCCTTCAGAATCCCTTTCTAAGTATGGGAGAACAGCAAAAGAAAAGAGGAAAGCAGATAAACTTTCTTCACCTGCCACCCCCCAACAGATTAAGCACAGTCTGGCTGTGGGCACATTTTGAAAGAAGCTTTCAAGTGAAAGGATGTCATTCTAAGAGTGGAGCAAGCTTGTTTTCTGCTGCTCCAGAGACTAGGGGGCTGTACAAATGGGCAGCATGCAGCCGCTCCTTTTCACCCTGGATTGGGCACGGCCTCCAGAAGACACAAAAAGAAGCCACAAAAAGCAGCTTCTTTTCAGCATCCTGGAAGGGGTATCATAGGCGTGGCAGTGTGCCATGATGACACCCCTTCCACACTGTATTATTTGGACACTGTGCCACAGTGGCATCATCAAGGTGCATGCCGTGTAAATGGGCATGTACCAAAATGGTGCCATGGGGGCAGGATCATGGTGTCAAGTGTCCGGATGCTACGTGACTCTGCCCACAGGCCAGCACAAAGTGCCAGTCTGTATCCCTCCCACCCCCCAGGACATGGAGCAATGGACTCAAGCTACAGGATTTCACCTCAACATTAGGAAGAATTTCCTGATGGCAATAGCTGTTTGTCAGTCGAACATACTCCCTCAGAGAGTGGCAGAATCTCCTTCTTTGGAGGTTTTTACACAGAGGCTGGATGGCCATCTGTTCGGAGTACTTTGATTGGGTTATTCTGGTATGGCAGGGGATTGGACTGAATGGCCCTTGAGGTATCTTCTGACTCTATGATTCTAAGTGCTTTCTAGAAGGCTGAAAATGTTTTTGTGTACTTATGCAAGGCTTACCTAACATGATTGTTTCGTTTCAGATGCATATATTGTTAGTTTTGAATAAAAAGCTTCCTGAAACATGTTAAACTGCTCTTCTGTTTTGTGGTGCTGGAACCTATCTCTAATCTAATGTTTGAGAGCCAGTGTGGTGTAGCAGTTTGAGCATTGGACTACCTCTGGAGATCAAGGTTCAAATCCCTGCTTGAGCATAGAAACCTACTGGGTGACCTTGGGCAAGTCACACTCTCTCAGTCCCACAGGATGGAAATGGTAAACCTCCTCTGAAGAAACATGCCAAGAAAACCCTATGATAGGTTCATCTTAGGGTCACCATAAATCAAACATAACTTGGAGACACACAACAACAACAAGGTAGAAGGAAGTAGGAAAAGGGGACATCTACTTCACAGATCGATAAACTGGTCTGTTCATAATAGAGTGACTTGGAGGTCTCTCATTCTTCAGGTCATCATAGGTCAAAGTTGATTTCATGGCAGTTAACAATTATGCATATGTATTAATATGAATAGAGATAGTTAAAGTCTTTATGTGAGCATAAATCCACATGCAGTCAAAATGGCCCCACTCATGCACCAGAAGGAGGTTTACAGAAGTGTAAACTCAAAAGGACTCAGCATACTCAGTACCCATTAAACATTGACTGACCTGTGGGGGTAAGAGACATAATGATTTGTGGGTTGGATTGGAATACCCTGGAAAGGGACTTGGCTTGTAGTCTGGTTGGCTGTCAGTTATGCTAGACATGAAAACGTCACACACAATTCTTCTTTGAGAAGGAAAATAGTGGTCTTTCCTGTTGAAGAGACTAAATCTGCAGCTTGATTCAGTTAGAAGAGCTACTAGTTGGATAATCAAAAATAGTTGCTGATTAGGATATTCAGGAATGCAGAACCATGGAAAACTGGCAGGATAGGGGCAGGCGTAAGGTGTCTGAACTAATGTGCTATTTTATGACTCTCTGGTGATGATGAAATCCAATCAGGATTACTCTGTGTTGTTTTTCTTTAAAGCCCTCTAAGGAGTTTGAATAGTTTTATAGCCCTAACACCTCTAATTGGAAGTAAGTTGCATCGATTTCTGCAGAACTTAGATCTTTCCCAGTAAGTCACCTTTTAGGACTGCAGTCTTAATAATATAATTAACTTTCTCTTAGCACTTTCCTTTATTATTGTATCACTCCTGCACTGTCTGATATCTGCTTCCTCCAGGCAGTAGAAAGTTTGGGTGGCTTATTCATTTAATTTCATGTTATAAAATATATATCTTACTTTTTCCCCTTCTATTTGGCTTCCAAATTAGAGGGATCTCTGGATATATTGGTATCAATGGGAGAGGGATGGTCTTATTTGAGCTGCAGACCTGAAGGTTTGTTTCTCCTACTGAGATGGATGGATCTAGGAATGTTGCAAATGCTCATGTTCATTTCTCCAGCTACAAATTCCATAACCTTGCACACCATGCAATCCTGCTTGCTCAGCTCACCCCTGCACCAGCCAGGGGCTATCTACACTATGAATTTATAGCACTTTCATACCACTTTAACTTATACTGCTTATCCTACAGAATTTCTGTGACTGGTAGTTTCATTAGATGCTTAACACTTTCTGCCAAAGAACTCAAATGGTGTATTTCAGAATAATGACCTAGAGAAGTCTGTCAGTGCCAATTGCCGGATTTCATAAGATGGGCCCATGACAATTAAATGGAATTTTATTGTATATGTTCTGATCTACCACTCTTTGATGGGAAAGGCATTATAATAAACATCATCATCATCATTTGAACTGCTATACCTGTGCAATGTAGATCAGGTTGAGTCTCCCTTATCCAAATGCTTAGGTTAAGAAGTATTTTGGATTTTGGATTTTTGTTGGATTTTGGAATATTTTCAATGCATAATGTGATATCTCAGAGATAAATTAATTTATGTTTTTTATACACCTTATACATAGAGCTTGAAGGTATTTTATACTCAATATTTGAATAATTTGTGCATGGGACAATGTCGTGTATGCTAAACCATCAGAAAGCAAAGGTTCCAAACACGGTCCCCGATGTTTTAAACTTCAGTTCCCGGAAGTCCCAGCCAGCTTGGCCAACAATAAGGAATTCTGGGGTGTGGGGGCCAAAATGGAAAAGATGTTGCCCATCTCTTGATTAAACCTCTCCCCATCAATAAGAGAGCTCCATACCTATTGAGGGCTGCATTTAGCTACAGCTGTAGAGATTTGGTATAGTTGTGAGGTGACTTCAGATGGAGATGATTCTCACACATGATGTGATTCTATGGCGGGTTACACACTGCCAGGAAAGTACGGAGTCAGTCTGTATAGGGTTAGGAAGTTGCGGTGTTTCCGCACCCCCCAACCCTAGTACGGACTGAGGTCCGACAAATGGCGGCTCCCTCCACATGGGGGCTGCCATGATGATGTCACGACCGCACCGCCTCTATACGGGGCGGCGCGGACGTGACGTTGTCAGTCCGTGCCATGGTGCTTAGTGCGCCCTTTCCGCAGACCAGAAAGGAGCTCCGTTACGGAGCTCCTTCCTGGTTTGCGTCGCCGCTTTGCGTCGCTGGGCGCAGCCTTCAGATGGCTGCGCCCAGCGAAGCAAGGGAGAAAGGGGCCAAGTGGCCCCTTTCTCCTTCTCTCCACCACCGCGGGGTGGCCCTTTGGGGATGAAAGCCCCAAGGACACCCCTTTCTGGGCTGTGAGAAAGGGGCCTTTTGCCGCTTCCCCGCAGCCTGAAAAGCGGCGGATCGGGGCCTCAGCAGCTGCCGTTCTGGCCACTGAGGCCCCGATACACCGGGGAAAGGGGCGGGTGCAGCCCGCCCCAAATGGGCGGTCTGTAACCCACCATAGAGTGTAGGAAGGGAGTTCATATAGGAGAGAGATTGCCTTATGCTGAGTCTGTCTTGAATTTTTATTTCTCTCATTTATCTTTATGCTAATGTCAATTGATTTATGAATTTCAGCTTTGCCAAATTAATCATTTTTTCCAACTACAACTTTGTTTCAACATTTGCCATGTCCTGCAAATGTGACAAAATGCATCAAAGTTTGCAGAAATATCTACACATACATTTTATTTATTTATTTACAGAGTTACATCCCACCCTATATCCAAAGATCTCAGGGTGGCTTACAATAAAATCAATTTATAACAATAAATGGTAACAATAATGTTTTAAAATTCCAAAATAGCATTAAATAGATCATATTTTTTTTAAAAAGCAGACAATTTAAAACAATTTTAAATAATGTAAACATGGGGCATGTGCAGCCTGGATAAAATCAGAAATCCCTGAAGGCATCAATAAAAGCCAGATTTTGAATTGCCACTGAAATCATCCCAATGTTGGTGCCAATCAGGCCTCCAAAGGGAAGGAATTCCAAAACTGGGGTGCCACTACAGAGAAGGCAACAGAGAATTTTGTGCAGATCTTCCTAATAGACACAATTTTTCTACTCGCTTTTCCTAATGTGCAACCTTTTTTGCAAACATTTTCCCAATACCACAATGTGTTCTGTCTACTTTCTCCCAAATAGATGTGTTTTGTTTGTGCTTTCTCAGCTGAGAACTGAAAGGTACAGAATTTTTGTGCTTTAGCTACATTCTGGTCTAACTTCAGGTCTTAATTTGGCATGTACATAAATGCAGACCTGCCTAATGTTTCCTGTCAGTTGCTAGCTACATAATGGCTGATCATTGTAAAGGTATGGGACAGTATAACATATCTATCAGCGGAACTATGCTACATCTCTCCACTCAACTTGACTTATTGTTCCCACCATGACAGCATGCCCATGACTATTTAGTGGCTGGTAGAGAACTGAGGGGGAGATCAGCGGTGGGTTACATACCACCGAGAAGCAGCGCTGTTCCGCCGCCGCCGCTTGCGGCGTCTGGGAGCCACAGCTGCCACACCGCGGGGCTCCCAGATGCTCAGAGGAAGGAGCGCGGAAATCGCGCTCCTTCCAGGGCCGGCGAAAAGACGCACTATGCACCACGGTGCGGCCTCAATACGTCAAAACCTCACCGCCTCGTGTGGAGGTGGCGCGGTTGTGATGTAATCATGGCGGCGGCTGTGTGGATCGGCCGCTGGCATTTTGTGCGCACAGAGTGCGCATTAGGGTTAGGGGGTGCGGAAGCACCGCCCCTTCCTAACCCTAGTATGTGCTCCACGCGTACTTTCTGGCAGTTTATAACCCACCAGAGAAACCTTTGACTGTGTCCTTGTAGCGGGACACAAAAATGGTGACATCATCCTCTGAGATCTGCTAGTATCTTCTGGAGGTTTCAGCAAATGATTTTATAATTGTGCATTTAGCTACAGGAACATAGTGGTGACATGATGACTCAGTGGTTGAGACACTGATTCTGATGATTGCAAGATCAGCAGGTTGGCAGTTCAAGGCCCAAACACTGCATGACAGAGTGAGGTCCTGTCACTAGTCCCAGTTTCTGCTAACTTAGCAGTTCAAAAGTATGTAAAATTGCAAGTAGGTAAACTGGTGCCACTTCACTGGGAAGGTAACAGTATTCTGTGCAGTCATGCTGGCCACATGATCACAAAGTCAACTTTGACAAAGCTGGCTCTTTGGCTTAATAACAGAGATGGGCACTGCCCCTTACAGTTGGACATGACTTGACAACCTTGTTGAAGGGGAAATCTTTATAAAGGAAAACTTTATCTTTATGTTTACCTTTACTTTTAACTTTACCTTTACAGGAACATAGCCAGATGCTTTTCCAAACCTTTCATCTGTTCTCCACCAGACAATGTATGGCTGGAATAGAGTTGCAACAGTTAATAGTGGGTCTGTGGGTAAATTGTGTCACTGTGTAGAGTGGAAGAGAACACTAGCCTCTGCAATGACCAAATAATAATAATAACAACAACAACAACAACAACAACAACAACAACAACAACAACAACATATACTGGCATAAGGGTGGGGTGGGAGGGTCTTACCTCTGTGAATTTTAGTAACAGGATTTCAGCCATTATCTGGCATGCTGTTAATGTCTTGCAAAAATATTAAGCCCAATTTACATCTGCATAACTCAGTTTTTTGTTGTTGTTGTTGAGACTGGAATTCTCTGAAAACCATCTGCAACAACCAAACCCCCCACCCACACACACACCTTTTAAACTGCTGCAGCCTCAGCAACATAGCCTTTTACTGGCTATCAGAAAGCAGAGGAGGGGGTAGTTAAGAAGCATCCAGCTATGTTTCTGTGTCTGGATGCACAGTAACAGACACTTATGGGATCTTTTGGGAAGCCACAAGAAGTCTTGGAGAATGATGTCATTGCTGTGCAGGGTGCAGGGAAGATACATAGTTCAGGCTGTGTGGAACTTTATATGTCTCCTGATCCAAGATCCTAGCCACAGACTTTTAAATATGCATCCATGTAAGTGGCATGCATATAATAGCAGTGAAGTGTGACTGTTGCTCTTGTTGCTTTTTGAGAAATGTAGCACCAGATTCCGAGTTTTACTTTACAATATACCCATTTGGCTATATTGGCTTCAAAATATATTGCTTCCATTCTTTTGTATCCATTCCAAACTGATGCTCACAAACAGTTAAATTAAATGAAGATTAGTAGTATCCATTGAGTTATACTTGGATGATTTATTGAATGCAGAAGATTGTCAATATCACAGCTGTCTCAGATGAAAAGCTACATACTCATATGAATGGGTATTGTATGATACAGAGTTCTCTTGGGAACAGTTCAAACTTATTTGATACTTCTGTGTGAGCCACTGTAATCTTACATTTAGGTTTCTTCAAGGTATTGGGGAAAAGAGAGAAAGGCCACAAGGAAACACCATCCCCCCATTGATGTTTTATCCAAGGAAGCAGTAGATGTTCCTAGAACATCAGTTACAGCAGTGCTTGTCAGTTGATAAGCCTTCTCATGACAGCTAAACAAAAACAACATTGAACTGCATGGTGTGAAACAACCTAGCAGAGATACAGACAACAAAACCTCTTGACACCAAGATCACATAAATACACATACACACAATGCATGCAGCTGTGTATTACCCATAATGAATGAATTTACCAGTTTCTCTGTTTCCTTTGTTTATGAAAGAACCTGTGAATTCTTACTGACAAAAAAACAACAATGATCAAACTAAATTCTTACCCCTCTTCACTGGAGTAGACAAGACTTACTGTAGAGTTGTTATTTAAAAAATAATAAATAGAGGCAGCAATCTTAATTTGAGGCAGGAGAATAAAAGCCCTTGAAAGAAAGCCAACCATGGCCTCTATCAGTGGCAGCTTGTAAACACTGTGGGAAAGAAAATAAATGGTTGTTACAGTAAGGCTGTGTTGTCCGCACTACACGGCTGTATTGGTTGTATGTCACTTTAACTATCTGAGGACTTTTTCAGATGGGCAAAAGGGACATGATCATAGTGGGATGCTCCTGTCAGTGTTGCACAATTGGATGAAGATTTTCAGACGAGGTCCCGATAATCCCGTCATCATCCCGTGAATAAAGAAGAGTTTTCCAGCTGCTTTTCATTCACTACTCTTTATTTACAGGATAATGGCAGGATTATCACAACTACATCATGTTATCACGTGCTACATCAGTTGAAAATCTTCGCCCAATCAGATAGGCTCCCGTCCCTTTTGCCTATCTGAAAAAGTCCATAGTTCCATCTTCAGCAATCCTGGAATTTGCCATCTAGTGAGGTGTTTGTATATCCCTTGACAGCATGGTGTAGTAGTGTGAACCCTGGAGAAGAGGGTTTGATTCATGTTTGGCCATGTAAACTCACTGGGTGACTTTGGGTGAGTCACATTTTCTCATCCCCAGAAAATCCTATGATAGGCTTGTGGTAGGGCTGTCATAAGACAGAAAACACTTGAAGGCACACAACAAAGTGTAAAACTCCACTCGAAGTACCACTTGCTACCTTTAATGCCCAAATTGGCTTGGGACCAGGGCCTTTTCATATTTCACAATTGCCGTGATGCAATTCCACTTCAGCTACCCTGTCTTCATCCTATGTAATCCTATGGCTTTGTATTTTTGTAAGGCATTAGAGCTCTCTGGCTGCAAATTCTAAGTATCCCTCCCTAAATTGCAGGTCCCAGGATACCACGGGATGGAACCACAGAAGCAAGTGGAATAATATCACTACAACTTCACATGTGAAAGGGTCCTGGTTCTATATTGAGCTGGGAAATTGTGGGAAATTATGGGCTGCAGTGGTCCCCTAGGGAACCTTGGAAAGCTGGAGCCCCACACCACAACACCTATCTCTACCGAAAGGGGGACATAGAAGAATCTTCACCATGTTTTCCAGAGGGGGGGGGGGACCCAGGACATTTAAGGTTGAGGGGAAGCCTTTTTAAACTACAAGAAGTAGTAAACATGATGAGAATTCCTTCTGACCGCCCCCCCCCCCCCCCCCCCCCCACACTTTGGGGCAAAAGATTTTTTTAAAAAGTTACAAAAAGTTTTTTTGATCTTTAGGGACACAAGATTCTGCCATGCCACAATGCACCCACAACTGGGAAAGCACTTTGGAGGTCTTTTCTCATGTCCCCACCTCAGAAATACATTGGGCAGGGTGCTACAGCATTGCAAAGGTGGTGTTTTGGGGTCACATTTGGTTATTCATGATTGAACATGTGAATCTGCATCAGCTGGGATACTGTAAATCAATTTTACAATATCAAAATTGCAGAACAGGATGCCATTTTATGGCTTTAATCTGGAAGTGTTTTGAATAGTTTATTTTGTGCGTCACCCTGAGATGCCATGCTTAGAGGGCAAGACAGAAATATTTTAATAAGAAATACAGTGTGTCCCCCACATTCACTGAGTTTAGGGGCACAAAACCCTTGTGAAGGTGGGAAAAGGGCAAATTAAAAAAAAACTGTTTTGGTTTTTTTTACCCGACAACATCTCTCTAGGAATCTCTAGATCCTCTACTGCACCTCTGTGGTCAACATCTGTCAGAATTTGGCTATAGATTCACACTGGAGGACTTACAAATGCCTAGAGAAATGTTTTCTCTAGTAATATTTAGGTCATCCAGCACAAATGAATGGTCAGCTTCTGGCAATGTTTTGCTGGAGAACCTAGAGATTCCTACAGAGAACATATTAATCAAGCTGCATATAATCAAATCTGCAAAAATCAAACCCACAAATGTGTAGGGCCAACTTTCTATGATTCTGCCCAGGCCTTTAGACTGTGGTTAGTAAGATCCATCAGATTCACCAGCACAACAGATAGGGCCTTTTCAGGGGTGGCCCCTATATTTTAGAACACTCTCTCTTAGGAAGCCTAGAAGGTAAAAATCTCAGATTTTAGCCTGGCAATTTCAGGGTCTGGGATGATCCAGAATTGGCAATGCTTTTCCATCTAGAAAACCCAGAGGGATGGATTGGGACCTAAAGCCAGATTAAGGTTGAAGATTATGAAACCCATCCTAAATATTTCTTCTAATTTACCTATTTTATAATCACATTGTGTCAACCATTATATACCTCTAACAACTGGAGATACCTAATCTCTCACCCATTTAATTTGCCCATATGTATTAGAGGAAAGTAAAGTAAAGAAATAATGTTCTTTGCCAACTGTGGGCAAATGCTGGCGCTCCAGAAATCAGGAGTTGTAAAAGAGGCTAATAAAGAAGAAATTATATTTAACTGTCAACCAAGCCAAAGATAAATTTGACATCCTTTATCTTAGACTCACAGGCATGTCTCAAATAGGATTATGATACTATTCAATAAAACACAAATGGGAACTCTTCCGGTACAATCTACATACACATATAGAATTTTGAGCTAAATTTTCATTAATGAGATTCTAGCAGATCAATCCATTGCAAAGCAAAGTTTACACCGCATAACTTGCAGGCTCAGTGGTCGAGAAACTAAAATGTAAAGAAATCTAGGCTTGAGTTGGTAATCTTATCTGAAGCTATATGACAGCTTAGTTATTATACCCCTATTGGCTCATCAGAACAATACTCTCAACTGTTTTTGTCATATTTACTGCTAAATAAACTGACTAATATACGGCCAGGGAATATCTTTATGGAAATGGTATGTGTGTGTTTAATTCGCATTCCCAGAGGAATCTGTCACTCACCTCATTTTCAGAACTAGTGCCCCTAAAAACCTGACAGATGCAGACAGGAAAATATGTAAGACCACCAGGCATACAGCAATCAAATGCCAAGCAAAACTGACCATAGCACTCTGACATATTTTAAAATATGGAAATTGAGTGCCAAGAATAATTCAAATGCTTCAGGGATCACAGTCCATTCAGGGATGCAGCATCTGACCTAGTTACAAAGGAGGTGGGAAAACCAGTGTCTGGGCTACCAAATGCAGCCACAGCACCACACAACAGAATGATTCTCATTTTAAAAAATGTAAACAGTGGGGAAAAACCACAGAGAAAACATGTTTGAACCATTTCCCTTGGCATGCTAAATTTCTACATGCAAAGACTTCCTTTGCTAGATTTCTACATGCAGGGATTTCCTTCTTTTTATACAGTTATCACTCAATCATGTGGCCCATGGTATGAAATGATCACCCTAGACATGAGCTTATAGAATCACAGATAATCATCATCATCATCATTTATACCCCACCCCTCTGCGCAACGCACAGTCACAAGAGAAGTGGCAAATGGTGGTATCCGTGTCAGTGGGGAAAACAGTACTCTCTGGGTTTTAGTCTAAATTTTAAAGATTTGGTCCCTAAGATTGTGAACCTGTTTGTGGGTTAGGGTACAGCATCTTGGATAGTGCCATTGGAAGGTATGGACTAAAACTCAGCGTGGATTCACTGCCCCACTGACAAGAAAGCCTCCAGCTGCCACTATGCAAACAGTGACTAGTGGTAGCCATCTATCCTCTTTTCAAAAACCATCTCCTTCTTCCTGAGCTGGGGAGACAGATGCCATTGTCAATACATCCAACATTCAGGTCACCCTGCCCACAGTGCTTGCCTCTGAAGAACACCTGAGGAGAACATACAGGTCTGGCTGACTCTGGAGAGCAAATCTCTCAAAATCAATGGTCACCCTGGAGGAGAATGCAGTTCACCTCCCCTGACATTCTACCGCTGCAGACAGGCACCTCGTTCAGACTAATGGCCCAGTTGGCCCTGGCTTGAAAATCTGTAATGAATGTTCAAGGACATTTGGTCCTAGGAATGGAAAGGATACTTTAAAGTATTCCAACCCCCCACCCCCCCCCCCCCCCCCCAAAAAAAAAGATTGGAAAACTCTGAAGGGAAGATTCCTGGACAGATAGGATCTTCACAGTTTAGAATGCATTCTGTGCAAAGTTCACACATGAAAAACAGCATTTTCGGTGCAGAAAACAATATTTCAACGTAGAAATAGTTGGGGGACGGTGGAGTTCCTGTATAGAAAATGCTGTTTCCTGTGCAAAAACTCCTGTAACACAGCATTTATACTGCACAAAATTCTCACATGGTTGACTTGCGTAGAAAACATTTTGTGTGCGAGAACTTGAGTTTTCTGCACAGAAAATACTTCTCTGCAGGAATATTATTTCTTGAACTGAAAGTGCTGTTTTGTGTGTAAAACAACCACATACAAATTTTGTGCAGAACAAGTCCTAAACTGCAAAAACATTTCCAACACTGTGTGGCTTTTTAAAGACTTTCTGACAGTGGAAAGAAAGTTGCTAAAATTGCTTAAACTACTCTAGATCTAACTAAGGGGCTGTACAGACTGCCCAATAGGGGTGGCCTGCAACCACTTCTTTCTTTCCTACCTCAGGGCCGCAGCAACCACACGCCACAGCCCCTATCTGGCCTTTCCATAGCGCAAAAAGGGGCCACAAAAAGTGACTCCTTCCTGCGTCACAGAAAGGGCCATAGCTATTGGGACTGTGGCTTTTCTGCACTCCTTTTATGCTGTGTCATCTGATGTGGTGCAGCATCACACTGGCATGGGGGCCGAGTTGGTGTGTGTGCATCATGCGGAAACCACTCTCCCACTCCACACCCAGCTTTTATGGCCAGTTTGTACAACCTATAACTCTATCACTAACACATACACATACACCAAAAAAGAAAAAGAAAGAAAACATGATAAACTTTGGTTGAAAATTATCTGAAAGCAAAACAGGGAAAGATATAACAGTGGCATCAGCAGCATTGGTATGACTCAAGGAAGCGCAGGGGGGGAGGGTATGGGGCAATATATCTCATATTCAGGACTGAAACATCTTTAACATTTTATAAAAGCGAATGTAGAAAAAACTGGGGGGAAAAACAATTTCTCACTCCAGTTACAAAGCTTTCTTAATCCATACATGCTCAGCTATGTTATTGGTGAATTAGAGTTTCCACCTCTTTCATCTGAGAGACTCCTCATCTTTAGCAGCTACATATGATAAAGCAGAGAAGAGGAGAACAATGTGTGCAGTACTGAGCTCATCAGAAGAAAAGCTGAGTATAAATATAATTGAAAACAAGCTAATGGAAGAAAGGTACAAATGTAGCTCATTTTCACTCTTGAGAATACTGGTGTCTATGAAATTTGGCTGATGCAAATGTGACAAAAGCTCTAGAGCTGCCACACACATACCTGCCCCATATCCACAGATTCTTTGTCAATAGATTAAACAATCTATGGCTTGAAAATATATTAAAAATATCTAAATTCCCAAAACCAAACCTTGATTTTACTATTTTATATAAGAGACACCATTTTATTATGCCATTGTACTTAATGCGACGAGCATCTATATATTTTGATATCCACGGGGAGTCCTGCAACAAAATTCCAGCACATATCAAGGGTCCACTGTATTTTAGTTCAGTTTGGGGAGGGACTACCAAAAATGTAAATCTCAATTCTAGTCTGGATAAAATGGCCCTATTTTGGAGGTGGGGAGGGAAGGGAGGTGACAAAAATAATAATTCTGGCTTGACAGAGATCTGTTTTTGTATTCCTGTCAGCAAAGCTGTCTTTCCCTGCTACAGTGATCAGTGGCTCATTTCAGAGCTAAAATGTGCATAAATCATAGCACAATGTCCTGAAGTAGATATTTCAGGACTAAACATAAATTATTTATTAACATAGAAAAAGTGTAGTGCTGTATTGGCTGAGTATTGCAAAAAAACAAAAACAAAAAAAAACCAACCTGTAATAATGATAGGGGAAAGCAGAATGTGGAGCTGCAGCAATCCAAAATCTGATTCCAAGAGAAGAATGGGCAAGACAGGAGGCACAACAATTTTGCTGTATGTGAACAGTGACATGAATAAAAGGAGGTATGGTAGGGTAAAAGAAAATATGTCCCCCATTGGCCCTATAATATGACCACTGTTTATGCGGTGCCATCTGCTAGCCTCACTGGCACTGAATCTTCAATGGAGGTTTACTGGTTTTCATTGCATTTTATGTTTCAGACTCCTGGCATATATTTACAGAGCAGAAGACAGATGAAAATCTAGAAAGGCAAGCTAGCTCTAGAAAGTTCTCCTTTTCTTTCACCTCCTCTCATGTAAGTAAAGTATGGTGAGATGGTCCATCTCCTTTAAAATTCTAACCAAAACCCAGAATATATTCATAGTCTCACTGACATAGAAGATGCCACCACTGCTGGAGATAGCCATTCAACATTGGCCTAAATCCTACTCTTCATCCTGACTGAAGTAGAGCTGTTGAATGTAAGGCACTGCACTTAGGGCAGAAAAATGAAATGCATAGATATAGGATGGGGGACACCTGGCTGAATGAAATTATATGTGAAAGGGATCTGGGAGTCCAAGTAGATCACAAGTTGAACATGAGTCAACAGTGTGATGCGGCAACTAAAAAGGCCAATGCAATTTTAGGCTGCATCAATAAAAGTATAGTGTCTAGATCAAGAGAAGTAATAGTGCCACTGTATTCTGCTCTGGTCAGGCCCCACCTGGAATATTGTGTCCAGTTCTGGACACCACAATTCAAAAAGGACATTGAGAAACTGGAGCGTGTCCAGAGGAGGGCGACTAAAATGGTGAAAGGTCTGGAAACCTTGCCCTATGAGGAACAACTCAAGGAGCTGGGTATGTTTAGCCTGGAGAAGAGAAGGTTAAGAGGTGATATGATAGCCCTGTTTAAATATTTGAAAGGATGTCATATTGAGGAGGGAGCAAGCTTGTTTTCTGCTGCTCCAGAGAACAGGACCCGGAACAATGGATGCAAGCTACAGGAAAAGAGATTCCACCTCAACATTAGGAAGAACTTCCTGACAGTAAGGGCTGTTTGACAGTGGAACACACTCCCTCAGAGTGTAGTGGAGTTTCTTTCCTTAGAGGTTTTGAAACAGAGGCTAGATGGTCATCTGCTGGGGATGCTTTGATTTGGATTTCCTACATGGCAGGGGGTTGGACTGGATGGCCTGTGCAGTCTCTTCCAGCTCTATGATTCTATGATTGTTGAATCAGTTGGATTTTCCTGTGTGTTCACACACCTTTCAACAATCAATCCAGTGGGTATACCAACAGAAATTATATGAAGGATCCTGCTAAGGTCCTATAGATGCCATTGTTGTCCTACCACCATGACTAACCAGATGAATACAAGCAGGACATAAACACAAAAGCTCACACTTGTGTTCCAGCCACTTGTATGCAGAGAATATTGCATCAACTTTATCTTGCTGATGTTCATGTTATGTGCCTCCAAGTCAACTCCAATTTTGGTGAGAAGGTTTGTCACTACTTTCTTCTAATAGAGTGTGACTTGCCTATAGTCACCCAATGGTTTCCATGCCTCAGCAGGGATTCAGACTCTGGTCTCCCAGATTCCTAGTGCAACACTCACTACACCATTGCCCACAATTCTGAAGGTAATATATAGTCAGTTCATAGCCATTGACAGCCTTATTCACTGTAGAATTAGATGTGTTTTTTTAAAATTATGTTTAATTCCCTTTTTTAAAAAATTGAAATTGAATTGTTAGCCACCATCCAGCCATTTTATGGTAGCAGCTACACAAACACTGTTTCCTGTCCTGATTTGATTTTTTTTAAATTATTATTTCATTTTTGAATTTAAATTATATATTGGTTCTCTTACCTTGGATCAAACATTGAGACTGCAGCAAAGAAATCAGAAGAAGAGTAGGAATGGGAAAGGCAGCTATGAAAGAACTAGACAAGATCCTAAAGAGTAAAGATATACAATTGAGCAATAAAGTTAGAATTCTCCAAGCCATTGTATTCCCCACCACCATGTATGGACATGAAAACTGGATAGTGGAAAATGCAGACAAGAAGAAAAGCAACTCATTTGAGATATGATGATGGAGGAGAGTGCTAAGGATGCTGTGGATAGCCAGAAAGACAAACAAATGGGTCCTTGAACAGATCAAGCCTGAACTCTTACTCAAATTGAGGATGTCCTATTTTGGCCACAACATAAGATGACTTATTAGAAAAGACAATGATGCTTGGAAAAGTAGAAGGTAGTAGAAAGAGAAGAAGACCACATGCCAGATGGGTAGATTCAATCAGGGAGGTCACAATCCTGAATTTGCAGGACCTAAGCAGAACAGTGGCGGACAAGAAGTCTTGGAGATATCTCATTCACAGAGTAACAATGAGTTGGGGTCAACAACAATAATTGATTAGGTTTACCCCCAATCCCCCACCTGCCCTATCCCTGTTTACAACAAAGTTCAGTGAACAGTCACCATGTACATAGCAAAATCAGTAAGAGTTTATAGTCTGTTCTACAGCTTTAGATGAGATGATGGTGGACATCATGTAGAGAAATGATCTGTAGTGTAGTTGATGAATAGGGACCAGAGTTCCATAAAGGTGCATTTTTAAATTTCCCCTTTGCTTAGTTGAGTATGGGAGATCAATTTTTCTGCTAAGGCAGTCAACTAGTTTCATTTGAGGAAGGTTGGACTGGGAGAAAGCAGCTGGCCAATGAGCTTTGTGGTGGAATGAAGATTCAAACCCAGGCCTCCTGAGACCTGTTCAGATACAGTGACCAAGTACAGCAATAAGTCATTAAAGCAGATGGAAATGGGGAAATACCATGTCATCTTAGAAGGTATAATATGATTTACGTATTTGTTTATGTTATTTGTGTTATTATGTAGATATGGATGTAAAAATTCTGTGTGATTTTATGTAATAAAAATGTCTTTTAAAAAAAAGACACAGTGACCTCAGTAGGATTTCTTCTTGAACAGGACGGCAAAGAACATTTGCATATTTATCCATAATGAGAGACAGTATTTCAACATGTCAGTTAAAAGGGTTTCAACTTCTGTAAGGTTTGTCACTTTTGTGGCTGAGAGGAGGGACCATGCTTTTTATTTGTGTTTGTGCAAAAATTTTGTATTCTGTTTGGGGGAATTGAATTTTGCCCAAAATAATGCAAAAATGTTTGTTTATTTAAATTATAAATTCATCCAAAACATGGGGGGGTAAGAAATCATCCTCATCATTATCATTGTCCCAAACTATGAAAAATCAACTAAAAATGAGAAGAAACTCAAAGAGGAAGAAAATCTTTGAACATTTTCGGTCTAGCTTGCAAACACAGAACACATAAAGACTTGTTTCTCTTCTCTTGAGTAAATATGTATAAGTTTATGTTATTATTCCCTTAAAATTACAGAAACAAATATATCGCATTTCCTGTTTCCACTGTTGACCTTGGTCTTATGGCATTGCAAGGAAAGCACCATAGTTAAATTTAATATGGAAAAATGTATCTTTTCATTGCAAAATACCATTTCCATCTCCAACTTCTCAACTGCATGCACTGTTGCCCAAGACTCCAAATAGGACTTATCTCTAATGCAAAGGAAGAAACTGTGAAGGAAAGGTGTATGCATCACTGACTAGTGGAACACAACTGTCACCTCACCCTTTCCCCTGAGACTGGTCCTGTGCTCTGTGCATTCTTCTTGCAGGACAGGAGATAGGACAGGTTGCTTTTCAAAATGACAAATACACTCTGGGCTCTTTAATAGCAGAAATCACTAGCTAATGATGATGGTGAATTGTTCATCAACATTTTTAAAATGCCAATATCCTATTGCCTTTACCAAATCTAAGGTGCTGTTCCGGCTACTGTACTTCAAAAAGAATATTGCACAACTGACAAAGGCACAGAAAAAGTCCGTAAAATGTACCAAGGGGATGGAGCAACTCCCCTGAGAAGATTTCAGGGCTATGTAATTCATGGGTAGGAGGAGTTAAGAAGCAAGGACCTACAACATTTTCAGCTTTGTTACTCAGGTTTTTCCTATTATAATCCTTGTCCATGTCTTGTGGCATTTCCAGGATAAAGTAACAGGAGGGAAAAAATGAACATGGCTCCTGTCGTTTTTAGTGGTTGTGCAAAAGAAGGCATTTCAGAAAGTGCTGCTTGTTACCTGGTTATGTGACAAGCAACATCTGAATTTTCTCTATTGTCTCTGCATTTCGGAGCAATGCCAAATGGGTTAACACAAGCATATGTCTCCAGTGCTGCTGCCAAAAGTCACTCCAAGATAAAAAAAACCACAAAGTGCCTAGCATCGATGACATGGCTGGGCACCTCATTCTAGCCTCAGAGGGAGTGATTCATGCCAGCAGTGGTGGCAGTAAGGTGGCACAATGGGACACCTGTGTAAATAGCTGCCCAGCATTGCTCTGGAAATATGGAGCAAAATGTACCTCTTTTTCATTTGGTTTAAGGCAGGGATGGCCTGGATTTGGTGCAAAGGACAGTCCTCACTCAAATTTGCCCCCGCATTATAAAGATCCTGTGAGGGAGAGGAGAAATTAGAATCATAGAATCATAGAGTTGGAAGAGACTGCAAGGGCCATCCAGTCCAACCCCCTGCCATGCAGGAAATCTAAATCAAAGTATCCCCAATTTGACTCATGTACATATTCCCTAAAACTCCAAAAGAGGTCCATGGGGTCTCCTGTTGTCTGACACACAATGTTCTAATGATAAGTAATGCTGGGTAGATGTGAGGATTGAGTAGCAGGTGTGGATTGTGTGGTGGAGAATGATTTTGGTAATAGGAAGACTGTAGGAGAGTAGGAAAACAATAGCCATGGTCCTGAGTCTCGAGTTTTCATGGATTGTCTCCAGGCGAGAGATGAGAGTGCAGGTTCTCCAGTTTGGAGGGAAGCTCACCTCTGAGCAATTGGAAAGGCTGCATATATATTTACAATTTGACTTGTAGAGTAGCAGGTGACTAAAATTTGCAGGGCTTAATAGATTTGCTGTTGCAACTTGCAACGACCCTCTTGAGAGGGAGGCTCTGTGTACTAGCTTCCCCTTTCCCACCCAGCTATTGTGCCACCAGATCTCACCTTCCACTCTCCTTTGCATCCATTTTCTGGCTAGCAGCAAGTAGTTAGAAACAAGATAGATTATATATTCCTTATTCCAACTCCTAAAGTAAGTAACAATAATACCCTCATTTCACCTTGATCTGGTATGATTTCTGTTTTAATTTCCAAACAGAAATTCCATACAGAGGTGTGTATGTCTCTCTGTGTGTTTGAATAACAAGCTGCAAACAATTTGAGTTACTACTTAATGGACAACACTTAATGAAATCACCAGTGGCTGTCCTTAGATCTCAGGTATGAAAGAAGCTGATACGCCTTTTTTGCTTCTAATTACACACACTCTCATTTAAATTTCCATTTGGATGATTACTATAAACACTCTTGTTAAATTCAGAGGCATCTGGCATGATGGCCCAGTGAATTATGGATGCTACAGACAGACAGATATTCTCCTTTACTGTTGTGTTGTATTATATTATATTATATTATATTATATTATATTATTTAGTCAGTCAGTCAATCAATCATCCAGTTGACTTATACCCTGCCTTTCTTTTGGGACTGCATCTCAAGGAAACTCACAACAAAATTAAAACAAGTGTAGATAAAAACAGATAAAAGCAAGTACAGTCAGCCCTCTATATCCACTGATATTTTTTTTAAATCTATGGATTCAAGCATCCACGGTTTGAAAATATTAGCTGTGGGCGTGTCTGGAGAGTGGCGCCATAAAATGCCAGCTCCAAGCCCCCCCCCCCCCCGGACCAAGAGCTGGTCCAAGAGGCAGTTTCTGTGCCCTTCTCGACCTGAGCTCCAGCCTAGCCTTGGCCCTGTCTATGGAGGGCGGAGCAATGGCAGGTCTTAAGCTGCCACCCCTTCCCTTGTTTACTACCTGCCGATGAATGCTGGGCCGAGAGGCAGCTTCTGCCCCCTTTTCCAGCTGGGCTTTAGTCATCATTTAGAGGTGTTTAGCGTGGAGAGCGTTATCTCAGCACCAGCTCCTAGTCCTCTCCCTTTTCCTTTTTCTCCTGGATTTAGATTGTAAGGTTATTTAGATTGTGCATTGTTGAATACTATTGTTTTTATTTGCTATGTATTTTTTTCCTTTTTTGCTCTGTTTTGCTCTTGTGATTTGTTATGTTATTATTATTGCTATTGTTAATTGTTATATAATTTCTTTACTGTTGTAACCCGCCTTGATTCTTTGTGATTGGGCAGGCTATAAATAAATTGTTGTTGTTGTTGTTATTATTATTATTATTATTATTATTTAAAAATTTATATAAATTCCAAATAGCAAACCTTGATTTTGCCATTTTATATAAGACACACTATTTGCCTCAGATGCTGCTGCCGAATAACCACAGGAGACCGTGCTGGAGGAAAGGCCACAACTTTATTAAGCAAACCATTGGTAGGGTTGGCACAAAGCATGAGGTCAGGATCTGCGAAATCAAACAACCCCACGTTTGTCTGATTAACCACAACCTGGCACCCACCAGGCATTGGGATGACCTAGGGGTTAAGGAACACCGTATGACCGCATCTCTGCCATGCGTTCACATATTCGCTAAGCCCCTAGGCACCGAGAGGCGCTCTCGCGTTATGGCCCCTGCAATGGCCATACGCCTGCCCTATTCGCCCCCGGGTCCCGACTGACTCCCAAACCAGAGCTCCGTAGCCCTGGTACCACACCGTGCAGATCCTGGCCTATGCTGCCGCCCCAAAGTTGTGACAAAAAAACCAAACCCAAGCGGTGGGTGGGTGGGAGAAGGCTCAGCTCCTCCTCCCTTCCTGCTTGGCTCCTAACCATCCGGAGCCAAGCGCCGACTGAGGGCCGGGGCTGGCAGCACGGCCTATATAGGCCTAAGCCCCGCCCCCAGTACCACCTGACCAGGAGACTCCTCCTCTAGGGCAGCTGAACCAATCATCTGCCCTGGAGGACAGGAACTCCCGGTCACCGAGCCCAGCTCCCAGAGCGTCGTGGGGTGGAAGGGGCTCCCTTTCGCCCCACACACCAATAGAGAGCTGGGGCAAGCCCCAGAGCACTCTGGGACTTGTAGTCGTTCGCTGCATCTAGCGGCAAAGCAGTCAGCCTGCCGAGTCGGGCAACCGCTTTTTTCTATGTCATTGTATTTAATGGGACTTGAGCATCCATGGATTTTGGTATCCATGGGGGGATCCTGGAACCAAATATTTGTGGATACCAAGGGTCTATTGTACAGATTTTTTTTAAAAAACAGACAAAAGGTTATAATACTACAACACAAATACTTATATTATAGTTTGTTGTTGTGTGCCTTCAGGTCATTCCCAACTTATGGTGACCCTAAGACAGCCCTATAAGCTTTTTATTTTTTATTTTTTTTATTATTATTTTTTTTTTTGGCAAGAGTTGTTCAGAGAGGGTTTGCCATTGCCTTCCTTCAAGGGTGAGAGAGTGTGACTTGCCCAGGGTCACCCAGTGGGTTTCCATGACTGAGTAGGAATTCAAATCCTAGTCTCCAGAGTACAGTAATATCCAAAATCCTCAAAACCACCATACCTTTATTAGTTAAGCAAAATGCACAAAATACATGATGCAAGCTTTTGAAGCTTCACTGGCTTTTTCAGCTGGCAAAGGTGTTAAAAATCAAATGATGTTGGAGTCATAGGTCTACATTTTTCCAAGATGTTTTATAGTTGTTTTCAGTTATGTTGGTATGGAGGGAGGGATATTCATATAGGCAGAGACCATTATTCCATCTTGGCCATGTGCTCTCTGGGAGATAAAGAGTTGTAAACTCTAAGAAAAGGAAATTTAAAATTGTAGTCTAACACTGAAATCCATTACATCCTGCTGATTTTCTCTAGTGTTGTTGCTGTTGTGTGCTTTCATTTCTGACTTATGGAGACCCTAACCAAGCCTATCACAGGGTTTTCTTGGCAAGTATCTTCAGGAGGGATTTGCCATTGCCATCCTCTGAGACTGAGAGTGTTTGATTTGCCCAAGGTCACCCAATGGATTTACATAACCAAGCTGAGATTCAAACCCTGGTCTCCAGAGTCATAGTCCAACACTCAAACCACAATACCATGGTAAAAAAGGTACAGGTATTCCCCATTGACAAGGTTGTCAAGTTGTATCCGACCATAGGGGGTGTTGCTCATCTAAGCGTGACTAAGCTGAAGAGCCAGCGTTGTCAGAGACTATTCTGTGATCATGTGGTCAGCATGATTGCACAGAAAGCTATTTACCTTCTCACCGGAGTGGTACCTATTTATTTACTTGCATTTGCATGCTTTCAAACTGTTAAGTTGGCAGAAGCTGGGACTAGTGATGGGAGCTCACCCCATCATGTGGCACCCAGGCCTCGAACTACCAACCTGCTGATCTTGCAATCAACAGAGTCAGCGCCTCCCATGGTATTGATACATAGAATCATAGAGTTGGAAGAGACCACAGGGCCATCCAGCCCAACCTCCTGCCATGCAGGAAATCTAAATCAAAGCATCCCCGACAGGTGGCTATCCAGCTTAAAGACCTCTAAGGAAGGGGACTCCACTACATTCTGAGGGAGTTTGTTCCACTGTCAAACAGCCCTTACTGTCAGGAAGTTCCTCCTAATGTTGAAGTGGAATCTCTTTTCCTGGAGCTTGCATCCATTGCTCCAGGTCCTAGTCTCTGGAGCAGCAGAAAACAAGTTAGCCCCCTCCTCAATATGACATCCCTTCAAGTATTTAAACAGGGCTATCATATCACCTCTTAACCTTCTCTTCTCCAGGCTAAACACCCCCAGCTCCCTAAGGCATTCCTCATAGGGCATGGTTTCCAGACCCTTCACCATTTTAGTCGCCCTCCTTTGGACACACTCCAGTTTCTAAATGCTGTTAAAAATGGTATTAAAGACAACTTTAACACACATTAATTTTTTTTAAAAAAAATACAAGTTCCCAAATGTATATTGGTCAAGCAAATGGAAGGAATACTTCTTGTGTCAACCAGGCTCATATTTACAATCAACTGTTTTCTATGACTGTCAGTTTTGCCTTTGAGATGAGATGGTAGGTGAAAGATGGAATAAATAGTTGGAAACAATACTGAGGAGGTGTGGGATCAGACACTCTCTTTTGCTTGTTAAAAAAAGCAAAGAAAAGCTCCTGTGTGCCAGAGGCTGTTGTTGCCATGAACGAGAGAGGGTAGCTTGAGTTGCCTGAGGGATTTCCCTTTGTGTCTGTCAGGGTCACAACGCCAGAGGCGCTGATGGTGTAACAGGAAGGAAGTTAACATCACACAAAAGTACACCAGTGGCTTGCCACGTACCAATACAAACAAGCATATTTTTTCATATCAGCACTAGGCCTTACCAAAACATTCTCTTCTTTGCAGCTCGTAGCCATGGGCAGAGTTGGTTTGCTTCCCACAGCAATAGACTTTGAGCCATACATCTCAAGGCCTCTTTGCAGTATGATTGATCTTGATTCCCTGGGGCAGGGAGGAGAAAGAAAGAGAAAAAAGTTAAGTTTACTGATACAATTTTTCAATCACATTATTTTTTTTTTACCCATTTCCATTCCACTGATGATGATGAAAACTAGAATCCTGGTACACTACAATGGTGCCACTGCTGCACCTTGGGAACACTGCAACCACTATCATAGAACACTGGATTCAAGCCTTCAACTGGCAGGCAAAAAAGTTTGTGGGAAGCCCTGCTTATTTACTTCTGATCAAAACATTTGTAGAAGTTTTGACTTGTGTTACTACTGTTTAGTTTGTTGTTGTTTTTGTTATTGTTGTGCACCTTCAAGTCATTTTTGACTTATAGCTACCCTAAGGCAAACCTATCATGGGGTTTTCTTGGCCAGATTTGTTCAGAGGGAGTTTACCATGGCCTTTCTCTGAAGCCAAGAGAATTCGACTTGCCTAAGATCACCCAGTGGGTTTCTGTGGTCAAGTGGGGATTCAATCCCAGGTCCCCAGATTTTCACACAACATCGCTATATCGTTCCTTTAACATCCCAAAGTGTAGTGGAATCGTCATAACAGATAGACGATTCCAAAAGATTTTCACATGACGATTCCAAAAGATTTTCACACGCTGGACACAGTAATGTTTCAGCAACGATTTAAGAACACTAACAGCCTCATGTGAAAATCTTTTGGAATCGGCTATCTGTTATGACGATTCCACTACACTTTGGGATGTTAAAGGAACGATATAGCGATGTTGTGTGAAAATCTTCTCTGTCACTCAAACCACTACGCCACACTGGTTCTAGACTTCTGGTACCTGAGTTACAAAATGCTTGTAGCAGCATTGTTTTTCTCTTCTGCATTATCTTCCCATGCCCTCCACGTGTTTCAGTTTGGTAAGGAGAGTCAAGATTAATGTTCAGAGGGGATTTGCCTTTACCTTCCCCTGAGGCTGACAGAATATGCTCAATTTTTTTCAAATATATTTTTTTCTAAACCATTTCCACATGATTTTCTTTTTTAAAGCCTGTATGTAAATTCAGGTGCATTTTACATTTTTGTGCACAACATTTTGAAAGTTCCTTTACAATTTTTCCAGTGCACTTTCTTTCTTTCATTATCTCTGAGCTGCCAGAGTCCCCAAGCTATACATAAAGGATTCTTTAAAATTCTTTAAACCCATTTTTGGTGGGGTTTTTGTTTATTTGTTTGTTTGTTGTTTTACAAAATACTAGTTTTAAGAAACAACAGAATTAAAACAATCCAAACACCAAAACTGATTTTAAGGGCCCAGAACTATGCAAAACTTCATAGTCTTGGGTCCTGTCTACACTGACAAGATTACTGTAGGGGCAGCCTTAAGGGTCCTTGCCCTGGATGTGCCTCTCCACACTAGCTTAACCCTCTGCTCTTTTGCCCAATGGCTTTTTGCATGGATGTCCTGCTGTGCTACACACCACGAGGCAATCACTTCTGAGGTCAGAATAAGGCACCCTGTGATGATCACATGGCTGTGTGCCTCGTTCAGACTTCAAGGCAAAGCAGCCCGTGATGGAAGTGGCAACTGTGCCAGGTAGCACAATGGGTCACCCATGAGAACAACCACCAAGTGTCAGAATAGATGGCGCTGGATCCTCCGGAAAAATCCAGCGCAAACAAATTTTTAAAATATCTGTGGTAACAGATGACCTTGGACAAATCACATGCTCTCAGCCTCAGGGGAAGGCAATGGTAAACCTCCTATGTACAGTTCTTGCCAAGAAAATCCCATGATAGGTTCGCCTTGGGTTGCCATAAGTCAGAAACAACTTGAAGGCACACAAGACAAACAACAACAAAAGGGGTATACAGCCCATGCCAGACTCGAGAGCTAGGCCCTTCATCATCCAGTCTCCCCACTAATGGAAGACTAGGGAAGGCTGGTTAATTTGGCCCAGGCTTAGTAGGACAACTCAGTAGGAAGCCCTGCTTACCTCCCTTCGGACCATGTTCCACAACCAAGTGGCTGCTACAGAAAAAAGCCTTGTCATGCATTTTCCCTAAAATATGCGTCTTTAGTACAAATTTTCCTTAGTATATGTATTTTTGTATACTTTTTTTCTGATTGGGGGACTGCTTCATCTGAAGGACCATTGGCCCAAGGGAAAAGTTAAGTAGGTACCACAACTCATCATGGTTAAAGCTAGAGCCAGTTGTGGGTGGGGCCAGAACCAAAAATAGGTGGAATAATAACCAAAGAGGACCAAGCCTCTAACACTGCAGAACTACATAGCTCTTTCTTTACCTGTTCCATCCCATCCTTTCACTACCTGTCTACTTCTCCCAGAATATTCTCACCTATACACAAATGTAATTGAAGGAATGGAGGTTTGGAAAAATGTCGTCTCAGAAGACCAAATGATACTGAGGAATAGATAAAACTTGACTGTGGGCTACCTGAGACCCTGAGACTTCAAGTTTTCCACCCCAGTTTTAGGAGATTATTGCACATGTCTTATCCCATCTTTTTTGCCAACAGGATAGACATGTGTGCTTGGAAAGCCACAGGATAAGCTTTCGCAGGATGCATATGGGTTGTATATGGGCCACTTTCAGCCAGCCATGTGTGAATGCAATAAGCCCCATTTTTAAAGTTAAACGCATGTCTTTCCTGTCTGCCAAAATGATGGGATTAAACATGTGCTATCATCTCCTTCATGCATTCTAATATATTCTAATATAGCTGTTGAATGTACTGTTTCTTTATACACATGGATCTGATGTTGGTTTATCTTGTTCCACAAGAAATCTGTCTTTCTTTCCTCCCATCTCTTCATCACATCCTCACCTCCTTTGTTTTGAATCTTGCCCGTTGTCTGCTAATCTGAAAACACCTTTGGTTCTGGCTGCTCCTCAGAGGCTCATGTTAATCAGATTGACTATTCTGCAACTGTCTCAAGAATCTATGAAGGTTGTGACCCATCATATCCTTCCAAGATACCAAGACTCTTATGCATATTTTCATTAAGTCTCTATGGGATCATAGGAATTTATTATGTATGACTCTCCCAGCTATTTCCCTCTAGCATTTGCAGCTTTGCTCAGAAATTCTAGGGGTGAGCTGTGGTCTTTTGTGTTTAGAAACTATTTTGCATTTGAAGTTGAGAGGTCCATTGACTCTATTAATTCCCATGGCTTTGTATGATCTTGATTTTCCATTTTGATGTGACAATCCTACACATGTTTTATCATAAGAAATGGCTACTGTTTGCAATGAGGCTTACTTACAGATAATATTTGGCCACTGATCCTGTGTATGTTTACAGAGACATAAAAGCTATTGGGCTTGATAATATCTACTACCAGAGTATGCCTGTGCTTTCTGTGTCAATATCAGTGCAATGCATAAACCAATCAAAGGAATATATTGTTTGGGCCAGTTGAAATTTCTTAATACAAGAAAGGTGATGTGTTTTAAATGTATGTGTGAATGCGCATGCAGCCATTATGATTGTTTTTATTATTTTCTTTTATTGTGTTCTTATAAAACATGCTGAAAATTAAGCCTTGAATTGATGGATGTTATAAAATAAAGGAGATTATGGCACATGTCTAATCCCGTCTCTACAGTTGGACATGACTAGACAACCTTGTCAAGGGAAAACATCTCTTTCTACCATCCTCCACCTTTTCTAGCATTATTGTCTTTTCTAGTGAGTTATGCCTTCTCATGATGTGGCCAAAGTAGGACAGCCTTAATTTAGTCATATTGACTTCCATCTGATGTTTCCACCAGGCTTGATCTGTTCTATGACCCATTTGTTTGTCTTTTTGGTTGTCCATGGTATTTGCAACATTTCAGCACCACATCACAAATGAATTTATTTTTCCCCTATCTGCTTTCTTCACTGTCCATCTCACATCTGTACATGATGATGCAGAATGCAATGGTTTGGATGATACTAATTTTAGTGTTCAGTTGTAATTTTTGGCACTTTAGGATCCTATCTAGATCTTTCATAGCTGCCCTTCCCAGTCCTAGTCTTCTGATTTCCTGACTGCAATCTAATCCATTCTAATCAATGAGTCATCCAAGGCATGAATTCAAATATCTGCTGTGAATAAATTGGAGAGGGGGGGGGACAAACTTTGGCCAGATTAAAATATGAAGAAGCATCAAAAATTGCATTGTGTTTTAAAGCAGGTTAAAGACAGCTGAACAAAACCAGTTCCTGCTCCCACTGTGATGGTTGCCCAGTTTCCAGGACACATCCTCCTGGCATCACTCAGTGTATGATGACACTTATGGATAATACATGAGGTTCCATGGGATTCAGAGCTATGTTGTGTTACATTTTGTTCCTTCTGAGCAACATGCCCACAGTTTTTCCTTCCTGGCTAGAAGTAACACGTCTTCTAGCATTTGCACTTGAAGGGAAGAAATATCCATAAGAATTAACATGATTGATCTATGTGCTTAGAGCAGGAAGACAAGGGAATCTCCCTTTGTTAAATAATAAATTCCAAATTTACCCTTGCTCCAAATTATTTTACATTGATTCATGCTTAGTGCTGACATATGTCACAATGTGACTGGAGGGGATTCATTTTAAAAAGAAAAGGTCTCCTCAGAGCCATTCTGCAGGGCACAACCTGCAGGGCATGGAGCAAAATAAGGTAGGAGGGTGGTGAGATGGAAGAATGGATTATAACAGTGCTTCTCAGGCTATCTAATGTGTGGGGACTAGCATACGTTTTTACCCAGTGTACCAAAAACCAGCCCATTTGTGCCCATTGACTATAATTGTTTCTTTCTTTCCTAGAAAACTGCCAGAGACCAGCATTGATCCAGGGTCCACCATTTTATTTAGCACTGGACTATACCATTTCAAACATAAATCTCTGGAAATATAAATCTGTTTAGGGAACTGATGGATTTGATATTTTACCTTTCAATATTCTAGCTTTGCTTTATTTTTTACCACGTGAGAAGGATACGGTTGCAGCGTCACAAGCAGGAAGGGGGGCCGTCATGAAGCCACTTCCTACCAGCGACATCTGGTCACTGTACAGCAGCGTCATCATCATGGAGCCCCCCCATGTGGATGGGAGGAAACCATGATCCTGGCGTCTGTACAGACCAGGGTTCCAGAGCATGCAGTTGCTGCGTGCTCTGGAACCCTAGAATTGGTGGTGCCACACCTCTTCCTGCCCATGTGTACCGGGCCATACTCAGCTCCTTAAGCTGCTCCTCATAAGGCATGGCTTCCAGACCTTTCACCATTTTGGTTATCCTTCTTTGGACACGTTCCAGCTTCCCAACATCCTTCCTGGATTGAGGTGCCCAGAACTAGACAATATTCCAGGTGAGGCATGACCAAAGAAGAACTGGATGGTACTATTACTTCCCTTGATCTAGACACTGTATTCCTGTTAATGTAACCAAGAATCACGTTGGCCTTTTTGGCTGCCACATCACAGTGCTGACTCATGTTCAGCTTGGGATCTACTAGCACTCCTAGATCCCTCTCACATGAACTGTTGTCTAGACAGATGTCTCCCATCCCATATCTGTGCATTTCATTTTTTCTGCCTAGATGTAGGACCTTACATTTCTCCCTGTTGACCTTCATCTTGTTACTTTAGCCCAGACCTCTGATCTGTCAAGGTTATTTTGAATTTTAATCCTGTCCTCAGGGGAATTAGCAACCCCTCCCAGTTACAAGATTGTAAAATTTATAATCTTGTAAACATTGAATAGGAGCCCATCTTATATCCATTCTTTAATGATGTTATGCACATGCATGCAGACACACAGATTACTGTATTTATTGATTTGGTGGTGGTGGTTTTTTTCAGGCTTTCTTAACCTCATAAATGCCAGGGTTTCTCTGCTTAAAATGATAGTTCTGCATGTACTTTCCAATTCATACATTTTGTCCTCTTGTTGCCTGGCCATTCCCTTTGGCCACATTCTGGTGTTGCTCAGCCACACATGCCCTGGTTTTCATCTGTGCAATGTTGGGAGGGGGGTAGGCTTCTTATGAAAGGACCTTTCTTATGATCACACATCCAAAATTCCAGTGGCTTTGTGAGGCTACATTCATATACTACTATATGTTTATTCCATATATTCAATTTATTTAGTCGTCAGTCACTCATATCATCCAGTTGACTTATCCCCGCCTTTCTTTGGGATGCATCTCAAGGAAACTCACAACAAAATTAAAACAGTGTAGCATAAAAACCCAGATAAAGCAAGTACAGTCAGGCCTCTATATCCACTGTATTTTTTTTACATCATGGATCAAAGAATCCACAGGTTTGAAAATACAGCTGTGGGCGTGTCTGGAGACGCGCGCCCATAAAATGCCAGCTCCAAGCCCCCCCCCAGGACCAATAGTTGTTCAAAGAGGGTGGGGGGGGACAGTTTCGTGCCCTGCTCGACCTGAGCTCCAGCCTAGCCTTGGCCCTGTCTATGAGGCGGAGGAATGGCAGGTCAAGCTGCCACCCCTTCCTGTCCTACCTGCCGATGAATGCTTGGGCTGAGAAGCAGCTTTGCCCCCTTTTCCAGATGGCTTTAGTCATCATTTAAGGAGGTGTTTAGCGTGGAGAAGCGTTATCTCAGCACCCGCTCCTAGTTCCTCTCCCTTTTCCTTTTTCTCCTGGATTTAGATTGTAGGTTATTTTGATTGTGCATTTTGAATACTACTTGTTTTATTTGCTATGTAGTTTTTCCTTTTTGCTCTGGTTTGCTGTGTGATTTGGTTATGTTATTATTATTGCTAGTGTTAATTGTTATATCATTATTTACTGTTGAACCGCTCCTTGTTCTTGTGCTTGGGCAGGCTATATAATAATGGTTGTTGTTGTTGGGGTTATTATTATGATGATATTATTAAAAAAATGTATATAAATTTCCAGCTAGCAAAACCTTGATTCTGTACCCATTTTTATATAAGACACAACTATGCCTCAGATGAGCTGCTGATAACACAGGAGACCGTGCTGGAGGAAAGGCCACCACTTATTACGCAAACATTGGTAGGTTGGCCAAAGCTGATGTCCAGGATCTTCGGAAATCAAAAAACCCCACGTTTGTCTGATTCACAACTCGGCACCACCAGGCATTTGGAGACTATGGGTTAAGGAAACACCGTCTGACGCATCTCTGCCATGGTTCAACAATTCGCTAAGCCCCTAGGCACCGAGAGGCGCTCTCGCTTAGCCCCTTGCAATGGCCCCTACGCCTGCCCTATTCGACCCCCGGGTCCCGATGACTCCCAAACCAGAGCTCCGTGCCCTGGTACCAACCGTGGCAGATCCTGGCCATGCCTGCCGCCCCAAAGTTGTGACAAAAAAACCAAACCCAAGCGGTGGGTGGTGGGAGCGGCTCAGGCTCCCCTCCCTTCCTGCTTGGCTTCCTAAACCATCCGGAGCCAAGCGCCGGACTGAGGGCCGGGGCTGGCAGACAAGGCTATATAGGCCTAAGCCCGCCCCCAGTACCACCGACAGGAGACTCCTCCCTCTAGGGCAGCTGAAAACCAATCATCTGCCCTGAAGGGTACCGGACTTCCCGGTCACCTAGCCCAGCTCCAGAGCGTAGCGGGCTGGACGGGCTCCTTTCGCCCCACACACCAATAGAGAGCTGGGGCAAAGACCCAGAGCATCTGGACTGTAGTCGTTCGCTGCATCTAGCGGCCACAGCAGTCAGCCTGCCGAGTGCGGGCCAACCGCTTTTTTCTTCTATCGTCATTGTATTACTGGGACTTGAGGCTATCCATGGATTGTGGTCGCCATGGGGGGCTCCTGGACACCAACTATTTGTGGATACCAAGGGTCTAGGGGTACAGAGGTGTTCTAAAAATAACAGACAAAAAGGTTAATAGACAACACAAATACGGCTTTTATAGTTGCTTGTTGTGTGCTTCAGGTCATTCCCAACTTATGGTGGACCCTAAGACAGCCCTATAAGCTTTTCTATTTTTTCTTTAGTTATTTTTGTTTTTTGTGCAAGAGTTGTTCAGAGAGTGTTTGCAATTGCCTTCTCTTCAAGGGTCGAGGAGCTGTGCTGCCCAGGGTCACCTAGTGGGTTTCCATGACTGAGTAGAGGAATATCACATCCTAGTCTTCAGAGTACAGTAATATCCAAAAATCCTCAAAACACCCTACCTTTATTAGTTAAGCAAATGCACAAATACCTGATGCAAGCTTTTGAAGCTTCATGGCTTTTTCAGCTGGCAAAGGTGTTAAAAATCAAATGATGTTGGCGTCATGGTCTACATTTTGCCAAGATGTTTTATAGTGTTTAGTTATGTTGGTATGGAGGGAGCGGCTATTCATATAGGCGAGACCATCTTCCATCTTGGCCATGGCTCTCTGGGAGATACCGCGTTGAACCTCTAAGAAAAGGAAATTTAAAATTGTCGTCTAACACTAATCCCATTACATCCTGCTGATTTTCTCTAGTGTTGTTGCTGTTGTTGTTCATTTCTGACTTATGGAGACCCTAACCAAGCTATCACAGGGTTTTCTTTGGCAGTATCTTCAGGAGGGGTTTGCCATTGCCATTCTCTGATACTGAGAGTGTTTGATTTGCCAGGTCCACCCAATGGCTTTAAAACCAAGCTGAGATTCCAACCTCTTGTCTCCAGAGTCATGTACAACATCAAACCACAATACCATGGTACAAAAAAAGGTACCGGTTTCCCCATTGACAAGGTGTCCAAGGTTGTATCGACCATAGTGGGTGTTCTCATCTAGGTGACTAAGCTGAAGAGCCCGCGTTGTCAGAGGACTATTCTGTGATCATGTGGTCAGCATGATTGCACAGAAACTATTACATTCTTCCGGAGGGTACACTAAAATTTATTTACTTGCATTTGCCATGCTTCAAACTCTGCTATTGGCAGAAGCGGTGACTAGTGATGGGAGTCACCCCATCATGTGGCACCCGGCCTCGAACTAACCAACCTGCTGATCTGCAATCAAACAGAGTCAGCGCCTCCCATTGTATTGATACATAGAATACTCGGTGGAAGAGACCACAAGGGGCCATCCAGCCAACCTCCTGCCATGCAGGAAATCTAAATCAAAGAATCCCCGACAGGTGGCGCTATCCAGCTTAAAGACTATAAGGAAGGGGGACTCCCACTACATTCTGAGGGAGTTTGTCTCCACTGCCAAAACAGCCCTTACTGTCAGGAAGTTCTCCTAAGTTTGAAGTGGAACTCTTTCTCGGGAGCTCTGACACATCCATTGCCTCCAGGTCCTTGTCTCTGGCGCAGAGCAAAACAAGGGGGGTTTTTTAGCCCCCTCCTCAATATGACAATCCTTCAAGTATTTAAACAGGGCTCTATATCCACCTCTAAACCTTCTCTTCTCCAGGCTAAACACCCCCAGCTCCCTAGGCCCCTTCTCATAGGGCATGGTTTCCAGACCTTCACCATTTAGTCGCCCTCCTTGGACACACTCCAGTTTCTAATGCTGTTTAAAAATGGTATTAAAGACAACTTTAACACACACATTAATTTTTTTTAAAAAAATACAAGTTCCAATGTATATTGGTCAGCAATGGAAGAATACTTCTGTGTCAACCAGGCTCAAATTTACAATCAACTGTTTTCTATGGACTTCAGTTTTGCCTTTCAGATGAGATGGTAGGTGAAAGATGGAATAAAGAGTTGAAACAATACTGAGGAGGTGTGGATCAGACACTCTCTTTTGCTTGTTAAAAAAAAGCAAAGAAAAGCTCCTGTGTGCCAGAGGCTGTTGTTGCCATGAACGAGAGAGGGTAGAGCGAGTTGCCTGAGGGATTTCCAGTTGTGTCTGTCAGGGTACACAACGCCAGAGGCGCTGATGGTTCTAACAGGAAGGAAGTTAACATCACACAAAAGTACACACCAGTGGCTTGCACCATACCAATACAAACAAGCATATTTTTTCATATCAGCACTAGGCCTTACCACAAACATTCTCTTCTTTGCAGCTCGTAGCATGGGCAGAGTTGGTTTGCTTTCCCACACATAGACTTTGAGCCATACATCTCAGCCTCTTTGCAGTATGATGATCTTGATTCCCTGGGGCAGGGAGAGAAGAAAGAAGAAAAAAGTTAAGTTTTACTGATACAATTTTACAATCACATATATTATTTTTTACCCCATTTCCTTCCATGATGATGATGAAAGCTCAGATCCTGGTACACTCCAATGGTGCCCATGCTGCACCTTGGAACCACTGCAACCATATCAGAGAACACTGGATTCAAGCTTCAAACTGGCAGGCAAAAAAATTTGTGGGAAGCCCGCTATTTACTTCTGATCAAACATTTGTAGAGTTTTGACTGTGGTTTACTACGGTTTAGTTGTTGTTGTTTTTGTTATTGTTGTGCACCTTCAAGTCATTTTTGACTTTAGCACCTAAGCAAACCTATCATGGGTTGTCCGGCCAGATTTGTTCAGAGGGGGAGTTTACCATGCCGCCTTTCTCTAAGCCAATAAGCAATACGACTTGCCTAAGATAGCACCAGTGGGTTTTCCATAGTCAAGTGGGGATCAATCCCAGGTCCCAGTTTTTCACACACATCGTCTATATCGTTTCTTTAACTCCCAAAGTGTATGGAATCGTCATACGATAGACGATTCAAAAGATTTTACATGACGATTCCAAAAGATTTTCACACGCTGGACACAGTAATGTTCAGCAACGATTTAAGAACACTAAGCCTCATGTGAAAATCTTTTGGAATCGGCTATCTGTTATGACGATTCCACTACACTTTGGGATGTAAAGGAACGATATAGTGATGTTGTGTGAAAATCTTCTTTGTCACTCAAACCACTACACACACTGGTTCTGAGACTTCTGGTACCTAGTTACAAAATGCTTGTAGCACATTGTTTTTCTCTTTGCATTATCTTCCCATGCCCTCCACGTGTTTCAGTTTGGTAAGGAGAGTCAAGATTTAATGTCGCAGAGGGGATGTGCCTTTACCTTCCCCTGAGGCTGACAGAATAGCTCAAGTTTTTTTCAACATCTTTTTTTCTAAACCATTCCACATGATTTCTTTTTTAAAGCCTGTATGTAAATTCAGGTGCATTTTACATTTTTGTGCACATTTGAAAGTTTCCTTACAATTTTTTCCAGTGCACTTTCCTTTCTTCATTATCTCTGAGCTGCCAGAGTCCCCAAGCTATAATAAAGGATTCTTTAAAATCTTTAAACCCATTTTTGGTGGGGTTTTTTGTTTATTTGTTTGTTTTTGTTTACAAAATACTAGTTTTAAGAAACAACAGAATTAAACCATCCAAACCAAAACTGATTTAAGGGCCCGAACTATGCAGAACTTCATAGTCTTGTCCTGTCCACTGACAAATATTACTGTAGGGGCACCTTAAGGGTCCTTGCCCTGGATGTGCCTCTCCACACTAGCTTAACCCTCTGCTCTTTGCCCAATGGCTTTTGCATGGATGTCCGCTGTGCTACACACCATGAGCAATCACTTCTGAGGTCGCATAAGGCACCCTGTGATGATCACATGGCTGTGTGCCTCTTCAGACTTCAAGCAAAGCAACCGTGATGGAAGTGGCAACTGTGCCAGGTAGCACAATGGGTCACCCATAGAACAACCACCAAGTGTCAGAATAGATGGTGCTGGATCCTCCGGAAAAATCCAGCGCAAACAAATTTTTTAAATATCTGTGGTAACACATGACGCTTGGACAAAACACATGCTCTCAGCCTCAGGGGAAGGCAATGGTAAACCTCCTATGTACAGTTTGCCAAGAAAATCATGATAGGTTCGCCTTGGGTTGCCAAAGTCAGAAACAATTAGAGGCACACAAGACAACAACAACAAAAAGGGGTATACACCCATGCCAGACTCGAGAGCTAGGCCCTTCATCATCCAGTCTCCCCACATGGAAGACTAGGGAAGGTTGGTTAATTGGCCCAGGCTTAGCAGGACAACTCGTAGGAAGCCCTGCTTACCTCCTTCGGACCATGTTCCACAACCAATGGCTTGACTACAGAAAACAAGCTTGGTCATGCATTTTCCCTAAAATATGCGTCTTTAGTACAAATTTTCCTTAGTATATGTATTTTTGTATACTTTTTTTCTGATTGGGGGACTGCTTCATCTGAAGGACCATTGGGCCCAGGGAAAAGTTAAGTAGGTAACCAACTCATCATGGTAAAGATAGCGCCGTGGTGGGGTGGGCCAGAACCAAAATCGGGGGAATAATAACTCAAAGAGGACCAAGACTCTAACACTGCAGAACTACCTCAGCTCTTCTTTACCTGTTCATTCCCATCTTTCACTACCTGTCTATTCTCCCAGACATATTCTCACCTATCCCACCCTGTATGAAGGACTGGAGGTTTGGCAAAATGTCGTCCTCTAGAAGAGCCCAAATGATAATGAGGAATAGATAAAACTTGACTGCGCTACCCTGAGACCCTGAGACTCAAGTTTTCCACCCCCGTTTTAGGAGATTATTGCACAGTCTTATCCCATCTTTTGCCAACCGGAAGGGTTAGGACCTTGTGTGCTTGGAAAGCCCACAGGATTAAGCTTTTGCAGGGATGCATATGCGGTCGTATATGGGCCACTTTCAGCCAGCCATGTGTGAATTGCAATGAAGCCTATTTTTCTTAAAGTTAAACGCATGTCTTTTCCCTGTCTGCCAAAATGATGGGACTAAACATGTTTATCATCTCCTTCATGCATTCTAATATATTCTCATATAAGCTGTTGAATGTCTGTTCTTTATACACATGGATTGATGTGGTTTATCTGTTTCCACACCGCAATCTGTCTTTCTTTCCTCCCCTCTCTTCATCACATCCTCACCTCCTTTGTTTTGAATCTTTGCCCGTTGTCTTTCGAATCTGAAAACACCTTTGTTCTGGTGCATCCTCAGAGTCTCATGTACCCTCAATTGACTATTCTGCACACTGTCTCGAATCTATGGACGGTATGTGGGACCATCAATCCTCCAAGATACCCAGACTCTTATGCATATTTTCTTAAGTCTCTATGGGATCATAGGCATTATTATGTAGACTCTCCCAGATATTCCCTCTAGCATTTGCAGCTTTTGCTCAGAAATTCTAGGGTGTTGAGCTGGGTCCTTTGTGTTTCGAAATATTTGCACTGAAGTTGCGAGGTCCATTGCCTCTATTAATTCCCATGGCTTTGTATTGATCTTGATTTTCCATTTTGAGTGGACAATCCTACACATGTTTTATCAAAGAACTGGGCTACTGTTTGCAATGAGGATTAATTCCAGACTACTTTGGGGCCCTGATACTTGTGTATGTTTACAGAGGACATAAAAGCTATTGGCTTGATACTATCTACTACAGAGTATGCCTGTGCTTTCTGTGTCAATATTCAGGCAATGCATAAACAATCAAAGGGAATATATTGTTGGGCCAGTTGAAATTTCTTAATACAAGGAAAAGGTGATGTGTTTTAAATGGGATGTGTGAAGCGCATGCGCATTATGATTGTTTTTATTATTTTTCTTTTATGTGTCTTATAAACCATCCTGAAAACTAAAGCCTGACATGATGGATGTTATAAAAATAAAGGAGTTATGGCAATGTCTAATTCCCGTCCTTACCAGTTGGACATGACTAGACCACCTTGTCAAGGGAAAAATCTCGTTTCTACCATCCTCCACCTTTCTAGCCTTATTGTCTTTTCTAGTGAGTTATCCTTCTCATTGATGTGGCCCAGTCGGCCAGCTTATTTGTCAATTGACTTCCATCTGATGTTTCCACCAGGCTTGATCTGTTCTATGACCCCTTTGTTTGTCTTTCTGGTTGTCCCTGGTCATTTGCCAACATTTCAGCCCCATCAAAATGAATTTATTTTTCCCCTATCTGCTTTCTTCACTGTCATCTCACATCTGTAATGATGATCTCAGAATGCCACATGGTTTGGATGATACTAATTTTAGTGTTCAGTTGTAATTTTTGGCACTTAGGATCTATCTGATCTTATAGCTTGCCCTACCATTCATAGTCTTTCTGATTTCCTGCCTGCAATCTAATCCCTTTAATCAACTGGAGTCACTCCACGGCATGAATTCAAAATCTGATGTGAATACAATTGAGAGGGTGGGGGGGACAAACTTGGCCAGCATTAAATATGAAGAAGCATCAAAACTTGCATTGTTTTTAAGCAGGTAAAGACAGCTGAAACAAAACAGTTCCTGCTCCACTGTGCATGGTGCCCCATTTTCCAGGACACATCCTCTGGATCACTCTGTGTTGATGACCACTATGGAATACTGAGGTTCCATGGATTCAGGCTATGTGTGTTCCATTTGTTCCTTCTGAGCAACATGCCCAGGTTTTTCCTTCCTGCTAGAAGAAACACGTCTTCTAGCATTTGCACTTGAAGGGAAGAAATATCCATAAGAATTAACATGATTGATCTAGTGCTTAGAGCAGGGAAGCAAGGGAATCTCCCTTTGTTAATAATAAATTCCCAATTACCCTTGCTCCAAATTATTTTTACATTGATTATGCTTAGTGCTGCCATATGTCACAATGTGAGGAGGGGACTTCATTTAAAAGCAAAGGTCTTCCTCAGAGCCCTTCTGCAGGGCACAACCTGCAGGGCATGGAGCCAAAAATAAGGTAGGGGGTGGGAGATGGAAGAAGGATTATAACAGTGCTCTCAGGACTATCTAATGTGTGGGGACTAGCATACTATTTCTATTAGCCATACTACTTTCTATTTAGGTTTCCTATTGCGTGTATTTACCTGGACCCTAACGGCTAGGGACAGTCTAGGGATTCTGCTGGTGTATCGGCACAATGTGCACTTAGAGGGACTCCCTCTACGAGCTGACCAAAGCTGGTTGCTGACTGATGCTTGGAGGGACGCCCAGGCTTATTGTCCTGGGCGGGACTCAACATCTCCTCCACGGCCAGCTACTTCCACCCGGTGCGGCTCGGAATTCATCTGGATACCATGGACTGCCATGGGCCTGTCCCAGCTGATACAGGGTCCTACGCATGCGCGGGTAAACACTTGATTTGGCTTCTGTTCGGATGCGGAAATCCGTGGGTGGAAATAGCTAATATTTCCCCTTGCCATGGACGGATCATTTCCTGGTAGAGGTGAAAATCAAGGCTCTACCCAGATCCCCCCCGGGGTGGTGGACCAGTTAGGATGGTCCACCCTCGAAGGCTGATGGAACCTGAGAGGTTCCAGAAGCCTTAGAGTGGCTTGCGGTTGAAATGACGGGGACTCTTGATGCCCTTACCGGTATCTGGAATACCGGTCTCTCTGGGGCATACACAGCAATCGCTCCCAAGCGTCCCTCAGGCCCGCTTCCAATCGTAAGCCTTGGTTACGGAAGAGCTCCGGGCGAGGAAGCCGGGTTCTGCGACGACTAGAGTGCCGTTGGCGGAAAGACCTCGCTAGACACAAGAATCCCGACCGGCTGTTGAAGGACTATGGAGAGGCATACGAGCAACAAAGAATTCGGTCTATGGTGCTCGTATGGCGTCGCTGAGTCGTCCGGCAGAGTTGTTTCAGGGTGGTCAGGGACTAACTCAGCTCCCTCCTTGCCCTGAACCAGATCCTTGAACCGTCTAAGGCCTGCTGTGACCTTTTTAATGACTTTTTTGTGGATAAAACTTCTCGCATAAGCGAAGGTCTGAACGCTAACGCTGACGTTAATGCAGAACCTAGGGTAGGAGTGTCCAGAGCTCCGTGGACTGTGTTACACTGGATCAGTTTGAGTTGGTGAGTACCGAGGATGGTGACAAGATCCCGGAAGTTTTCGAAAACGACCTGCTCTCTTGATCCCTGCCCCTCGTGGTTAGCGGCCAGGGGGGACCGTGGTAACGACATTTTACGCCGGAAATTAACACCTCTCTCAGGGAAGGGCGATTTCCATCGATCTTAAATTGCCATCAGAAGACCGATCCTAAAGACCCCCCTTGACCCCCTGTACATAATAATATACGGCCTGTTTCACTGCTACCATTCTTGGGAAGGTGATCGAGAGCAGCGTTGCGATCCAGCTTCAGGCGGCTTGGATGAAACGGATTTATCTGGACCCATTTTCAAAACTGGCTTCCGGGCGGGTCACGGGGGTTGAGACGGCCATGGTCGCCTTGGTCGAGATCTCCGTCTGGGCATCGACAGGGGAGAGCGGTCCCTGTTGGTGCTCTTGGACATCTCAGCGGCTTTTCGATACCATAGACCATGGTATCCTTCTGGGACGCCTGGCTGAGGTGGGGATTGGGGGCACTGCGCTTCAGTGGTTCCGTTCCACTCTCCGGAGGTCCCAGATGGTGCAGCTGGGGGACGTGTGCTCCAGCGAGGGGCCCTTAAAACCGGGGGTCCCTCAAGGAGCCATTCTGTCCCCCATGCATTCAACATTTACATGAAACCGCTTGGGAGAGATCATCCGGAGACATGGGGCGCGGGTTATCAGTACGCTGATGACACCCAGATTATTTTCTCTATGACTCCGACTGTGCAGTGGACTGGGGATGGGTCTCCTCCCTCGTGGCCTGTCTGGAGTCAGTAATGGGCTGGATGAGGGAAAAAACCGACTCAAACTTAATCCAGAGGAAAAACGACGGTACTAGTGATAGGTCCCCCTGGTCCAGGAATGGCGTGGTTCCACCTGTCTGAATGGGGTCACGCTCCCTGTGAAGGATTCCGTGCGCAGTCTGGGGGTGCTTCTTGACTCGTCCCTTCACGCTGACTGCTCAGGTTATGCGACGGTCAAAGTACCTGTTATCAGCTTCGGCTGATTCGCCAGCTGCGCCATATCTGGCCCAGAGGGACCTTGAAACTGTTTGTACCACGCTCTGGTAACTTCGAGATTGGATTTCTCGCAACGCACTACATGGGGCAACCCTTATACAACACTCGGAAGCTGCAAGTAGTGCAGAAACATGGCAGCAGGCTGGTCACTGGTGTTTCCAGGACCAGCCATATAACACCGTGCTTAAAGCTCCTCCAATGGCTGCACTATCGCTTCCAGCTCAATTAAGGCGTTGGTTATTACCTATAAAGCACCTAAATGGCTTGGGCCCAGGATTCATGAAGGGACCGTCTCTCCCCGTACATTCCGCCTCGCACCCTCAGAACATCTGGGCAGCAACTCCTGAAGGTGCCTGGGGCAAGGTTGGCCGTTACGGCCAGAAGATCCTTTTCCACAGCTGCCCAGCCCTGTGGACATCTGCCCATAGAGCTCCGCCTCATCTACCACCCTGGCCCAATTTAGGAGGGACTCAAACCTTCCTATTAACCAGGCATTCCCCGACTAAACATCCTATGGCCTCCTCCCTCACTCGTGGCCGTGTGGTGGGCTAAGGGGTTTTTATTGTTTTTATTAATGTGTTTGTTTTTTATCTGTTTTTATGTATGTGCTGCACTAAGGGCTTTGTAAGCCGCCCTGATCTATTTGAAGGGCGGGGTATAAAAAATTTTTTATTATTATTATTATACGTTTTTCCGCAGTGTACCAAGAACCAGCCCATTTGGCCCATTGACTATATGTTTCTTTCTTTCCAGAAAACTGCCAGAGACACGAGCATTGATCCAGGGTCCACCATTTTATTTAGCACTGGACTATACCATTTCAAACATAAATCTCTGGAAAAAAAATCTGTTTAGGGAACTGATGATTTGATATTTTACCTTTCAATATTCTAGCTTTGCTTTATTTTTACCACGTGAGAAGAGGATACGGTTGCAGCGTCACAAGCAGGAAGGGGGGCCGTCATGAAGCCACTTCCTACCGCGACATTGGTCACTGTACAGCAGCGTCATTGTACATGGAGCCCCCCATGTGGATGGAGGAACAATGATCACTGGCCACTGTACAGAACCAGTTCCAAGAGCATGCAGTTGCTGCGTGCTCTGGAACCCTGAGAATTGGGTGCCCACACTCTTCCTGCCCATGTGTACCGGCCATACTGCAGCTTCGCTTAATGCTCCTCATAAGGCATGGCTTCCAGACCCTTTCACCATTTGTTTTAACCTTCTTTGGGACACGTTCCAGCTTCCCAACATCCTACCTGGATTGAGGTGCCCAGAACTAGACAATATTCCAGGTGAGGCCTGACCAAAGAAGAAACTGATGGTACTATTACTTCCCTTGATCTAGACCGTATTCCTGTTAATGTAACCAAGAATGCGTTGGCCTTTTGGCTGCCACATCACAGTGCTGACTCATGTTCAGCTTGGGATCTACTAGCACTCCTAGATCCCTCTCACAGTGACTGTTGTCTAGACAGATGTCTCCCATCCATATCTGTGCATTTTCATTTTCTGCCTAGAGTAGGAACCTTACATTTCTCCCTGTGACCTCATCTTTGTTACTCTAGCCGAAGACCTCTGATCTGTCAAGGTTATTTTTGAATTTTAATCTGTCCTCAGGGAATTAGCAACCCTCCCAGTTACAGATTGTAAATTACAATCTTGTAACATTGAAGAGGAGCCCATCTTATATCATTCTTTAATGATGTTAGCACATGCATGCAGACACACAGATTACTGTATTTATTGATTTGGTGGTGTGGTTTTTTTCAGGCTTTCTTAACCTCATAAATCCAGGGTTTCTCTGCTAAAATGATATGTTCTGCATGTACTTTCCAAATTCATACATTTTGTCCTCTTGTTGCTGCCATTCCCTTTGGCCACATCTGGTGTGCTCAGCCACACATGCCCTGGTTTCATCTGTGCAATGTTGGGAGGGGGTAGGCTTCTTATGAAAGGACCTTTCTTATGATCACACATCCAAAATTCCAGTGCTTTTGTGAGGCTACATTCTATACTACTATATGTTTATTCCATAATTCAATTTGCGGTGGCACGGAGGAGTCTGGTTCTTTTGTTTTTTCCTGCTGAATTCACTCAGTGATGAGAATATTGTATCTTCTATTCTGAAAACAAGGTACAATGGTCCATCAGCATTTCTGCCTTGCTAAAAAAGTAATGAATGGTGACATTTGAAGGGGGGAACTGAGGGGGGGGGGAATCCTAGACTTTTTGTGCCTCAAATATCATTTTCTTGCATTAGAGGAGGAATGCCCCTTTTTGTTAATGAAAGGCACATTTTTTCTTCTCTGCTGCTTTTCTTAACCTCCCCAGATCTCTCGGTGTGAGATCGATTATATCATATAGTATATATATATATATTCCAATTAATATATCTATTATATTTATATATATCTATAATATATAATTCCAATATATTATATATACTATATATAATATAATTATTATATATATATTTCTATATCTACTTACATATATACTTCATATATAATATATATAGAG
>NC_056522.1:365319793-365321715 GCF_019175285.1 Sceloporus undulatus | reverse complement strand
ATATATATATATATATATATATATATATATATATATATATTCCACTCCACCTCAATTTGCTAGACTCTGTGTTTTATTTGAATGGCATTCTCTGTGCAACTGTTGCTGATACTTAATATATCTTGATTATTGACCTGACAAGGGTCTCTCGTTTGTGACATCAACATAGGTTGGCACTGAAATCCCAGGGTTTAGGTTAGTTCTGACATGGCAAGCATAGGGTGTGCCTCAGCCCTCAGTAGAAATATTCTGCTTTCTTCCTTGGTGTTCAAAAGCAGCCGCAACAAACCAGGCCCACGCATGACTGGTCAGTGGTAGGGGGATGGTGGCACACCCAGCAGTCCCAATTTGGTGTTGAATACTAGGACAGGGACGTTCAGAAAGGTACTGGATATCTTCTTCCTCAAGATTTGAAAAAGTAAATACTCAGGCATAGCCACACAGGTACACCTGTCAACAGCAACAACAGAATGCTGACCAGGGTCATCTTCTACTCCAGAAAAAAAGGAGCCTAATTTTTTGCACCAGTTGCAGATTTCATCAATATGCTTCTTTCAATGATGCTCTGTTGAGCATCAAGTGGAAGCAAAGGAGAACACAGAAACAGCCACAGGTGAGAATGTGTGGGCTACCATAGCCACAAATGCTCAAAAATGCTGTGTCAGGTGTTCATGTTATTTCAAAAACAATAACCAAGATTCTGCATCAAGGAGAGGAAGTATAACTTTGCATTCAGGGAGTGCATTAATGAATTGCAACACTACATAACTGAATGTGCCAATGGCAGACACATCATTGCAATGCTCAATGCACTTCTGCTTGGACAATGTACAATGGCAAAACAGGAGCAAAAGCATTTCACATGCCACTCGGCTTCCACACTCTTCCACTAAATGCAAAGACCTACATCACAGACGCAAAACCCACTGGATGACCTTGGGCAAGTCACACTCTTTTAGCCTCTGGGGAAGGTAACAGCAAACCTCCTCTGAACAAATCTTGCCAAGAAAATCCCACAATAGGTTCATGTTTGGGTTACTACAAGTCGGAAATGACTTGAAGGCACACAACGACAACAACAAAACACCAGAGAAAAATGCCTCACTGTTTCAATAGGGAAACTTACGTGTGTATAAATCACTAAGAGGATGTCAGCCAACACCTTAAAACTTTATTTTCTTTCCAACAAAAAATTTCAAACATCACAAACATTACAATGTAATACCAAGAGCAATGGTTTGTACAATAACGCAGTATTTCCCTCCCTGAGATTCAATTTGCAAATCTGTTTAGTTCTGGAAGTTGGATATTCTCCACTTCCTCCATAGAAATCTATTTGCCTTGAAAGAACATTTATTTTTAAACTCTCACCAAGGACTGTTATATTGCAGAGACAATGTATTGCCCCCCCCCTTGCCATTTCCATAATCAAGGCAACTGCTCCAAGCCAAATGCTTAACCTGTTAAGCACTGTCTGAGTGCTAGTTTCAGAAACCCTGGTTTCATTAATTTTTAAGGCCAAGTATTTATATTTAATTTGTGAGTGTGTGAACAGACAGTGCCTTGCAATTAAATTTTGGAGGCTATCTCCTCAGCTCCTCCCTCCTGTTCTTGGAAAGCACTGAACTGAGCAAGCTTTACACATTATTCATGAAGGATTTCCCCCGCCTACAAAACATTTCCTTTTGGATAGGGTGGGGTAATTCTGAAGGGTGACATAGCCATCCTGAAACTGATCTTGCAAAGTCCCATTACAAAAGGGAGAAGTGGCATGGATCCATTCTGCTCTACCAAAACACTTGTACAGCATCCAGAACAGATTCTCTGTGTGTCTTAAGGCATCTGTAGATATTTGTTGTACAAAAAGGGATTGGGCTCCTCAAGGGCCTTGTATTGCCTGTCTGATGTCTGAAATGTGTTGT
>NC_056522.1:365315521-365319693 GCF_019175285.1 Sceloporus undulatus | reverse complement strand
ACTCACAGAAGCTCCGCCCCGATCTTTAAGTGCCATTCTGGCAGACAGATGAAATACTGTTCCTAGTTATTTAATATCTTTAATACTTTGTACAAAGGAGAAAAATAATCTAACAGAAGCTACAAGGTGATCATCTGGATGTTTAAAATCAATCAGCTTGTGCACTTTTCATAATGATCATCTGGATGTTTAAAGTCTATCAAGCTGTTGGACCCCTTTCCCTTTTAAATACAGCTCCACAGCAAAGTATAATTTAATCTTTGGTGTACGATCTTTTCTCCATTGAGAACTTCAAATGCAGATGATTACATATTAGCAGCTGGCACACATTGAAACCCTTCACTACTTGTCAACCAACCTGCATATTAATTCCAGTTAGGTCCCCTACTGGTTTAATTCCCTAACAACAGCAAAACATATAGGAAAAACCTTTGGTCTGTGAAATAAAACCACCATAATTCCCCCTCCTCAGCTCTATATACCTAAAATGTATTTAAAGAAATTGCTGTTATTTCTACTTGATAAATTTCATTTTCATTTATACCTAGACTGCAGAGTCTCTCAGGCTGTAAGAGCCCAACAAAATATGCTGTGGTACTTATGTCAACAAAGATTTCAAGGCATTTGTTACAGACTAGTTAGTTTTCAAATTTCCTCCATTATTTTTCTGTCGCCCAAAACTAAAGAATAAAACAATGGGCAAGATCCTATATCAAGAAGAATGAGTTACATGACACTCATAGAGCTGTGTAAGAGAGATCGTCATGTAACTCTCTGAGATTGCATCAACACTGTAGAAATAATGCATTTGGATGCCACTTTAACTGCCACGGCTCCTTCCTACACAACCCTGGGATTTGGAGTTTTGTGAGGCGCCAGCATGTTTGGCAGAGAAGACTAAAGACATTGTAAAACTACCAATTCCAAGAGCTGCAACACTTAAAGTGGTATCAAATTGCATTATTTCTACAGTGTAGATGCACCCTCTGTTACATGTAGGGTTGCCAGTTTTGATTGGTCTCAGGTTCTCAGCGTTTCTCAGCCAAACCTAGAGGCACAGGGACAGTCTGTGTCATGGTAATATACATTGGTTACCAACCACAATTGCTCACAGTTATTGTTCAGACACATACATATGCAGGCATGCAAGCATGCTCAGAGAGCATACTTTCCCATTTGGTGATTCAGATCAAGGGGGAAAGAGGGGATAATCCCTTCTCTTTTTGGGAAATGGGATAAGGAATATTTAATCTAGCCTCCTAGCCAGTAGGTGGATGCAGAGCAAAGCAGAGGGTGAGTCATGGTGCCACAATGAATGAGAGCAAAGGAGAAAACTATCTAAGGCCTGGTACAAACGGGAGGGAAGTGGCATGCTGGCGCTGATTCTAGAGTTTGGGAGTGTGCATCAACTGCACACTCTCGAACCCAAGTCCGTATGGACACCACCATCATGGCAGCTTCCCATCACATGGGGACCACCATGATGATGACGATGATGTTGTCCAGTGTCTGGGCGTCACTGGCAGGAAGTGGCATCATGATGGCGCTCCTTCCTGTTTGCGATGCTGCTAAAAAGAAGCTGCTCTAGGCAGCTTCTTTTTGGTGGTGCGTCAGTGCTGCAGTGTGCGGCTACTGTAACACCGACTTGGGGCAAAGATGGGTGGCACGGAGCTGCCTGCCTGTCGAGCTCCTAAGTAAATACATAGGCCCTGCCTCTCCATGAGTCTTTGCAAATTACAGTAACAAGTAAATTAAATTGTGGAAATTGTAGCAAGCTGCTGCCCTGCTAGTTGAGCTGGGGATTTGCAGAGTCCTTTCCTCTTGCCTGCAGTTGAATTTCCCAAACTAGAGAATTTGCACCATTATCTCCTATATAGAGATGGCCCATGAAAATGGTAGATTCAAGGCCTAAAATCTGGCAAGCCTGGTTACAAGACAATCATCATGTAATCCACAGAGATTGTCATGTAACTCATCAAGTTATATGATGATCATGCATTTGTGAATTGCAACACTGTGGAGTAAAGGTGAGAAATAAGTAAGCACATACAAAACTACAGTGGGCCCTTGGTATCTGCTGGAGTTTGGTTTGGGGATCCCCTGTGGATACCAAAATCTGTGGATGCTGAAGTCCCATTATATACAATGGAATAATAAAATGGTGTTCCTTATATAAAATGGCAAAATCAAGACTTGCGTTTTGAATAATTGTAGTAGTAGTAGTAGTAGTAGTAGTTGTTGTTGTTGATGAATATTTTCAAGCTGTGGATGGTTGAATCTATGGATACAGAGAGCTGGCTGTACAATATGCAAAAAGCCTTCTGCAGCCACATATAAACTGAAATGGATTCTGTTTCTTCATATACTATTAAGATCTATTAAATTAGTAGGTACCAGAATCAAGGCCTTTTCAGTGTAAGCTGAACATCTTTGGAATGTCTTCCACTTGCAAATGAATGTTTCCTCTTCATGGCAGATTTCAAGGAGGATTTGAAAAATTGGTCCTCAATGATTTTATGCTGGCTTTCACACTTGAACTGCTGCTTTAAAAAAAACTCTTAATGTATTAGCTGTTAATTTATTGATCTGTTTTTAATGTTTTCTTGTTTGAAACTATAGTGAGATTTCTGAATAGGAACAGATGTTATCAGGGCTAGGAATGTAAAGTGAGCTGTAGGGGAAGAGCTTTATTTCTTTTTAATTTATTTTTTATTTCAAGGATTTATAGCCCGCCTTTCTCTGACAATGAGATTCAAGGTGTGTTTAGCAACAGTCATGTTAGAAACTATTTAAAACTCCAGAGGCAAAAAGGCTAAAATGCTATTCCCCTTTAAAAATTATCATTATAGTGGATAATTTTATGAGAAAGAAGTAAAGATCTGACTCTGTTTAACTATGCTTACAATTAATTAATTTTTAATGCTGCTCATTAAATCTCTTTATTGATTAAGCATAGCCTTAAAAAATCATAATGCTGTAAGCTTAGAAATCAATGAATATAAAGTGATTTGATTTCAGATGTGGACTTCTTGAAATATAAGTAAATCATATTATCATTATGCATTTTGGTCAACCCATTTATCTTCATGGTATTCCTATCAGGTATGTTGGACTGAAAGATAATAACTTAGACAAGAGTATTTGATGAACTTGGCAGTTGAGTGAAGATTTGTCCTGCAGACCTGTTCAATCTGGAAACTTGTCTATGTGGGCCAAATAAAACCATCCCAGCCTATCCTCATGGCAGCCTATCTTCATGATGCAGGACCCAATCCTTGATTCAAGTGTGGATTGCCTTTATGACATAAGGCCAGTTCCACACTGAATCTGCCTTATCTCCCTTAAGCCAGTTTTAAAAAGCCTTTAAAAAGTTTTACTCCAGATTTTGCAGAAAAACCCTAACCCTCACCAGCTGTCTACACACTGTACCTGCTATGTCACCCAGCACTGCTCTTGCTGGTGTGAATTGCATCCTCTAAGATCACAACAAGATGTGAAGTCAAAGGCTTTCATGGCCGGCATCCATAGTTTTTTGTGGGTGTTTTGGGCTATGTGGCCATGTGTTCTAGAAGAGTTTCTTCCTGACATTTCGCCAGCATCTGCAAACAAGAATCAAGGAATACGAGAGACACTGCAGACTGGGCCAGCCAGAAAAATCAGCAGTAGCAGAACATGCCACAAACCATCCTGGGCATAAAATACTGTTTGAAAACACTGAAATTCTGGAGCATGCCAACCACTACCATGTCAGGATGCACAGGGAAGCCATTGAAATCCACAAACATCTGGATAATTTCAACCAGAAAGAAGAAACCCTTAAAGTGAACAAAATTTGGCTACCAGTCCTGAGGAATAACAAAATAAGGACTCAGCAAATGCAAATAAGAAACCATTCAGAGTCAGGGACTTTCCCAGCAGATAATGTCATCCAGTTAGCAGACACTAATCCTCTTTTGCATTAGCCTCTTAGCCTGAGGCCTGCCATCAGCAACAGAACAATACACATGCAAATCACTCCTGCATTCCCAGGCTCACACAGTGTGTGTGTGTGTGTGTGTATACACTCACACACATACACACCCACTTTTTCCAGGCAAAGCATTCTCTGAAGATGCCAGCCACAGATGCTGGCAAAATGTCAGGAAGAAACTCTTCTAGAACATGGCCACATA
>NC_056522.1:365312280-365315421 GCF_019175285.1 Sceloporus undulatus | reverse complement strand
GCTCAAAGCTTCAACTTTTCCCTTAGCAAGACGCTGAAGTTTTTCCCCTCCATGTGCTTCTCTTAAAAAAGAAGAGCCCACTGAAAGTCTCTTCCTTATCTCCACTTGAGTCGCCCCCTTGGTAGCCAGCCAGCCTGTTTACTAGCCATCCCTCCTTTCCCTTCCTTCCTTCCTTCCTTCCTTCCTTCCTTCTCCTTCCTTCATTCATTCCTCCCTTCTTTCTCTTCCCCTCCTTCATCCCTCCCTTTCCTTCTCTTTCCTTCCTTCTCCTTCATTCCTCCCTTTCCTTCTCTTTCCTTCCTTCTCCTTCCTTCCTTCCTTCATTCTTCCCTTCCTGCTCTTCCCTTCCTTCCTTCCTTCTTTCCTTTTTCCTCTCTTCCCTCCTTCCTTCCTTTCTTCCTTCCCTTCCCCTACCTTCCTTCCTTCCTTCCTTCCTTCCTTCCTTCCCTTTCCTCCCTTTCCTCCCTTTCCTTCCCTTCCTTCCTCTTTTCCCTTCCCTTTGCTTACCTTCCCTTTCCTCCGGAGGAGATGGCTGGTGAATCCGAAGATGATCTCGGAGTCCAGGCAGAGGGCTCCGATCTCCAGGAGCGTGGGGTTTTTCCGCGGGGCGCCGGGGGGAACCTCGCTGGGTTTGGGCAAAGCCATGCTTTTTAAAAAGTGTTTCAGAAACGGTTCAAAACGATTCCCGATCTTCTTCTGGGGAGAGAGGGGCCCCTCCTGAGCCAGTCTCCAAAGGCTGGGTCCAAGGGCTCCAAGGACTCACTCCTCCATCGCCCTTTGGCCTGGGGAAGTGCCCCCAGCCTCGGTGGGTCCCTGGGACCAGGGCAGGAGGGCTTCTCCTCCCTTCAGCCTCCCATCCAGACTCTCCAGCAGGCAAGAAAGGTGCCCTCTTTGCCATCAGAGAAGGGGCCCTTAGCCCAGCAGCCCCCTTTGCCTGCTTCCCTCTCGCTCTCGCTCTCTCTCTCTCTCTCTCTCTCCTGGAGGAAAGAAGCAGAGGCAGGCAAGAAAGGAGGGCTAGAGAGTTGGCTTGCTCCAGGAAACAAAAGGCAGCACTTTCCAAGCTGGGAAGCAGAGGAGCAAGGGGAAGATCTTCTGCCAAAAAGATGCCCAAGGATCTTCTTCTCCTTCTCCTTCTTTCTCCTTTTCCTCCTTCAGCCTCTCTCCTGGGCAAGCCCAGTCCCCGCCCTTCCCAAAGTTGCCCCCCCTAGATCCGACCCCTGCCCAGGGCTGGGCATCCTCGACGCTTCCTCTTTGCCCAGGAGAGGAGCAGCCTCTGCCTTGCCAGGGAGACTGGAGAGAGGCTCGGCCAGCCTGCCTTCCTCTGCCAGCCCCCTTCCTTCCTTCCTTCCTTCCTTCCTTCCTTCCTTCCTTCCTTCCTTCCCTCCTTCCTTCCTTCCTCCTCTGCCTTCCCAGCCAAGCCCTCCTCCTCCTCCTCCTCCTCCTCCTCTGCCTTGGAGCGCAGCTGCCTCCCGTGACATCAGACGAGAGGGACAGCCCAGCCCTGCAAAGGAAGGAGAACGGGATCAGCTGCATCCACACTGGAGAACTAACCCGGTTTGGCACCGCTTTAACTCTGTCTGGCTCAAGGCTATGGAATTCTGGGAGCTGGAGTTTGTTGTGGGCCCACAACAAACTCCAACTTCCAGAATTCCATAGCCTTGAGCCAGACAGAGTTAAAGTCAAACCGAGTTCTTTCTCCAGTGTGAATGCAGCAGAGGAGGGAAAGGGGGCCTTGGAACCACCCCATTGGGCTTCTGACGTGTGGCTATCCTCTCCTAAGGTTTTTCTGGCCAGGTTGTTTTCAGAGAAGAATTGACTCTGAGGCTGAGAGTGTGTCACTTGCCCGAGTGAGTTTCCATGGCTGAGCTGGGAACTGGACCCTGCTCTCCAGTGTCTTAGTACACACACCTCACCTGGAGTACATTCCAGAGAACTGGATCGGAATTTTAATCTGTCAAGGATGCTTAGATTGTGAGTTCCTGCATGGCAGGGGGTGAGACTGGATAGCCCTCTGCCAACTCTATAGTTCTGTGATTCAATCAAAGCTGACTCTCTGAGGCTGAGAGAGTGTGACTTACCCAAGTGGATTTCTATGGCCCAGCTGAAAATCAAACCCTGGTCTCTGGTGTGGTAGTACACAACTAGTCCGGAATGAATTCCAGAGAACTTGATCAGACTTCTAATTAAATCTGCCTCCTTCTGAGGCTGAGAGAATGTGACTTGCCCCCAGGTCACCCAATGGGTTTTCCAGGACCCACTTGGGATTTGAAACATGGTTCCCAGAGTCATAGTCCAACACTCCAACCACGGAAACCAAGTTTCAGATCCAAGATTCATGGAAACCAACTGGATGGCCTTGGGAGGTCACACTCTCTCAGCCTCTGAGGCGGCCAGGTTGAATTAGACACCTGATCCAGTTCTCTGGAATTTACTCCAGATGAGGTGTGTACTAAGACATTGGAGACCAGGGTCCAAGTCCTATCTGGGCCATGGAAACCCACTGGGGTAGGTCACACTCTCTCAGCCTGACAGGAAGGCCATGACAAACCTTTTCTGAAGAAATCTGGCAAACCAACAAACCATGTTATAGGTTCACCTTAAGGTTGTCATAAGGTGTATGAGGGAGATTCGAACCCTGGTCTCCAAAGTTTGAGTGCTGGACTGTATGGAGACCTGGGTTCCAATCCTGGCTGGGCTATGCAAACCCACTAGGGTTGCCTCTGTAGGGCAGAAGTAATCCATCACTCAAACCACTACACCAGGCTGGGCTTCATATTGCTCTTTAAACCAATCCTACTGCAAGCCCTACATCCCTATTCCTTTTTTGGTCCCAGAAGAATAGGGGGGGGGGGGGTTAGAAAGGCAGGATCTCTCCTAATGCAGAGGGTGAGAGTGAGTTGAATAAGCTCTTTAGCTTAGTTGGATTTGTGGATTGTCAGGGAGAAGGAGTTGGAAAGCTGAGCATGAATTCACCACTTTGATCCTCTTAAGTTGGACATTATGTTGCCAGCATTCCAGGAAAAGCTGAGGCAGGCTGTTGCTTCCTTTCAGAGTCTGCATGGAATCAGTCCTTTCACTTGGAGCTGATCTCTTCCCTAGCCTCATCCTTTCCAAAGGGCAGACAATTGTGTAAGAATTGTG
>NC_056522.1:365305282-365312180 GCF_019175285.1 Sceloporus undulatus | reverse complement strand
CCTCCAAAGTGACCTGAAGCAGCTTTATTTTGGCTTGTCTGTTCAGGAAAAGGAGGGAATTCCAGAGTTTGGGAGCAGCCCCCCAGAAGGCCCTTTTCCTTGTCCCCACCAAACAGGCTTGAGGACTACCATTTATAGTCAAGAGCAGTCAGAAGCAGTGGAAGTACCTTCTCAAGTAACTGCCAAGATACAGCATTTCTGTCTACACACCAGAAGGGTACTGCTGCCCATCAGCTTGCCATCTTTGCTTGTTAGTAAAATGTACAGTATTTACATTTGTTTCCCACCAACTAGGATAGCTCTACCATTCATAGGCTGTGGCCTCCACTGGTGAGGTTGGGGTGCTGCTTTTGTCTCACAGCTTTTCTGAGTCTGGTGGGTTTGCTAGCTGGGCAGAGAAAAGGATGATAGATGGCAGCTGCAGCCCACCTCTCACCAGTGGTGGTTGGTGAGAACAGGCTGCCATCCGGGTCCGGCAGATCTTCTGGCCAGGTGGGAAAATGTCCAGTAGCTCCATCAGACCTCAAAAAGGCTGTTGGAAAGAGGAGAGGAAGTATTAAAAATGATCCACATCCAAGTGTACTTGCTACACTCGGTATAATATACTAGGTACACCACTGTGCATCTCCAAAATCTTGACCTAAGTGAGAACCATTGTGGTGCAATTGATATAGCAGGCATGGAAAACATCTGGGCCAAACTAAATCTTATTGTCACTCCCAAGTAGATGTGCTGAATCAATGCTAACTTAGTAAGTCAACCTATTTGAAGGTTGCATTAATTCAACATGTTTACTCTAGTTGGGACTAACAACAGGAACCAGACTATAGCTTTCAAGATTAGCTGCAAGCTCTTGCCCCTTTCATGTTTCCTTACCCTCTCCAGACTACCCCTTCTTTACCAAAGGGAAAAAAAATAGCCAGGAAAAAAAGAATTGCTATTAATGGTAAGCTCCAGAATCATCGGTTCTTCTGTAGTTTAATGTGATCGCACCCCTTTGTGCCTTGTTTAGCCCACCCTCAAGGGTTGTATCATAACCAACATTTCACACATGAAAACTGGGTACACATGTGACCAAGCAACAACAGTGTGTGCTCAAGATGGCAAAAATTATTAACAAAGGAGAACACACAAACTATGAGATGCTGCAGCAGATTACTTTGAACTCAGGGGCTCGACAGAGACCGCCCCAAAAGTGCAGGCTGGAGCTGCACATTTTTGCTCCCAAGGGGGCCCACAGCAACCAAACCGCACAGGCTCCCTCCATACCAAAAAGAACCTGCTAAAATCAGGGTTTTTTTGGTGTGGGTGGGTGCCACCATCAGTGTGCCATTAGCACACTGTGGCATGTCAATGACGCAAGCCTGGTGCTCTGATCCGATGTGCATAGAAGAGAGAAACTGGGACATTTTAAAAGCAGCTAAAAAATGGGACAGCAAAGGATTAATCAGGACTGCTACTGCCAAATTGGAACATTAGGTAAGTTGTATGAAACTAGAAGTGGACCTCTGGACATGTCCAGGTTCATTGATAAGGAACGTCCTTTTGATGGGTTCCAGTCACAGAACATTTTAATTCCAGACTTTGCACACTCCTGGGTTATTGTCTTGAACTGAATTTTTAAAGATGTTCGATTATTTCCTCACTGAGTTCTAAAATTCACTGGATGTTATTGGGTCAGACATTTGTCCTGGCCTATCTCACAGGACTGTAGTTGTTGTGAGGATAAATTATGTGAGGAGAACTATAGACAGCCTGGACCTCAGTGGAGGAAAGGCAATATATAAATTTAATTATGTCATCAAGTCAAAGAAATGATTTGCTGTTAGAGATCCCTTGGCCTGCTTCGAGAACAACTGTTCTCAGGTTGTTGAAATAGGGTTCTCTGAGAAGTCTGATGTGTTGGGAATTTCTCCACTGCTCCTTGTGGCACCTGAATAGCCAAAAGAAATGCATTGTCTTCTCCCTATCTTAATGTCCCATCCACAGTTCCTTGTTGTCTAGCATGCCCTTGAACAGATTTCCTTTTTCTGCTGTTCTTTTTTCCTAACATCCCTCGAAACGTCCCAGACTCCTTTGCTTTCTCTTGCGTCTCACTAACAGATATCTGCCAATTGATCTATCTGTCTCTACGGTGTTCTTTTTTCTCTCTTTTTTGCAACAAGGATTGATCTCTATTAACTGATAGCCTTGTGCATAACGATTTTGTAATTTAGGCTGATTACCTTCTGAGTAATTGCCATCTCTGCAAATAACTGTATGAATACAAAAGGATAAATAATTGGAATTTATGTTTCTAGACATGGGCTTGGGGCAAACTCCACAGAAAACAGCTGGAAGTTTACATTAGTCCTACAAAGAATTTTTGTAAAAAAAAATCTGTAAACTCTAGCTGATCAATTCACTTTTTCTCACAATATAATCAGGTCATTCATCACTGGTAAATTTAGAGTATTAGAAACCCATATGAAGCAATGTGCACGGATTCGCTCTAATATATGTTATGACTCCAGTTGGTCATTCTCCAAGTAGCAGAATTAGAACAGTGACCACGAGGGAATATATGAGAGGTTTATTCTATTGTGGTTTGTTTACTGGTTTCCACATTTAAGAGATTTACTGGATTTCACAACTTCTAGATGTGACACAGAACTGGGTGCAATATGTGGTTGGAAATCTGTACATTTCTAAGTGTCCAAAGAAAAAGAAGATGCTATAACAACATGTTCACATATGGAAAAAAATGTGCAAAATATTAGTGGCTAAGATCATACATCAAAGAGATGGAGCATAACTTTACATGCACAAAATTGCATGGTGGTTACACTGTGCTGCCTCACCAAAAAATATCAGTGTTGCACAACTAAAAGTGCATGCACATTTGCAGCAGCAATGCACAGTGTACATCAGTGTATATAGCTATGTACAATAGTTTCTGTTTATTGTGTGCCTTCAAGTTGTTTCCAACTTTTGACAACCTTCACCTTCATGGGATTTTATGGCAAGATTTCATAGAATCATATGAATAATTTAGGTGTGAAAGAACAAGGGCCATCCAGTCCAACCCCCGCCATGCGGAATTCTCAATCATAATCCCCAACGATGGCCTCCAGCCTCTGTTTAAGACCTCCATGGAGGAGTTCCACTACACTTCGAGTTTTTGTAACCATACAATGGAACCATTAGCCTTCAGGACATCACAAGATTATAGGTTCTGGTAGGAAGCCAAAGACTTTGTGTCATTTTGTTCTCTCTCTCCCATTGATGACAAGGCCCAGGAAGGAAGAGAAATAGTAGAGGTAACAATTGGTTACACGATAGTGCCTCTGGTAATGTCTTCCTCTTGGCCATTTGGTTTGTGTGTTTCATGATATGGACATCTGCAGTGATTATTGCACCTCACAGCGGTGGTTGGAATTTTTTTTTGCTAGAATCTCATGATCTGATCAGGGAGGCTTTTTAAACTGGTTCCGTGCAAGGGACACAATTCTGAGGGAGGTGTTCATCAAATTTGGAGATACCAACTGAAGGTTAAGAGAAACTGTAATAATGTCCAAATGACAATGAGAGAAAAACCTTAAAAAATAGGGAGTGACCCTAGTCATGGATATCTCTACACTAGTACATTGAGCATTGGAAATGGTTTTTTTTTTTTTTTTTTTTTTTTTTTTTTTTTTTTTAAAAAGACATACTTGAAACCTTAACCGCAAAGCATTTGATATAATAGGCATCACTTAAACTAGCTTGGAATGTAGTAATAATTGGGGTGTATACTCTAGATACCTTAAGTCTACCATATTTCCTCTGATCTTGAAGCTTAGCGTGCCAGTTCTTTTTTTTTTTCCCTGAAGGAGTTCAAGCTTGATGATAAAAGAATGCTGTGGATGTTAAATATCTTGTTTCATAAGCTTTTGAAAGATCCCCTCTTTTATTCTGGGGGGGGGGGAGCTTGTAAAATTGTGGGCTGCCAATATATGTAGTATTGTGCAGCCCATTGTTAATTGGTTGACGATCAAACTGAAGTTACTCGCCATGGTTTTCCTTATCCTGGTGTTATCAGAGGGGTTTGCCTTGCCTTCCCCTTTTGAGGCTGAGTGAGTGTGATTCACTCCAGGTTTCCAGTGGTTTCCATGGCAAAATGTGTAATCAAAACTGGTCTCCTATCAAGTCTAACACTCAAACCATTGACCACACTGGCTTCTCTGTGCAATGACACCATGCAGAACTCCTCTTCTATAACCTTGAATGATTATAGTTTCACATAAAAAAATTATCCGTTCACTTTGAAGGGGAACTTATACTTCATAGAGACCACAGGATTGTGACCTTTGTATGCATTTCTTTTTATTATTATTATTTCATTATTATTGAATTTAAAAATACAAATAGCAAACATCTTATGTCAGTTATACATTTTATCTTAACCTATCTTTTTTCCATCCCCTACCCCTTCATCCCATAAAGTTCTATTGTGTTATCATGATTTTTTACAGCCTCCTTATTTCTTTCTCTTCTTGTCTTGATTTCTTCCCTTATCTCTCTCTTCTTTTTATATCACTTATTTACTGTAATTGTTTATGTGGTTTAAAGTGAGAATTTTGGTAGATGTTTTTTAATTTAAAAATTAATTTATATTTTTTTTAAAAAAATATTATCTCTCCTTTCTCTTCCACTGAGTTTCACCCACTCTGTCATCTCTTCAACTTTTAACATAGTGTGGACACCACGCCCATGTTCTTCAAAGCAATGTTTAGGAGCAGTGGTGTCACCCTCTTAGGTGTCCTCTAGTGTGGTTTTGTCATCACTGCACTCCCCTAATGATACCTCTTCCGTGGCTTCAGATTGTTGGTGGGGTTTGTGAGGGCTTGGCAATGAAAAGAACCAGCAATTTTTTTCACAACCATCTGAGTCTTAGGTATTTATTTCACAACCAGGCTTGTTAAGGCATCAATCGGTTATCTTATGCAAACATAACGTTGGGGATCATCATTATCGCACAGCTCTTCCAAATCCCCATGGTGCTGTTCTGTCTGGTCTTGTTTCCACATGCCGTGTCCTAGTCCAGCCTCTTGACTAACCTCTCCCGCATCTTCTGGTCTTGTTTTTTTAATTTTTTTGAGCATTATATTCAATTATGGCAAACATTAAGTAAAAAAAAGAAAATAAATTGGGGGGAGTGGAAAAAAACCTACTTAGAATAGTGAGGTTGGGGAGCAGAATCACGCCCACTTGCACACATGACTGTTGTCTGGTTACTGCCGTGAGGGACTTTTTCACAAGTGCTCAACATGACAGTACAAGCTGGAAGCATTGACAGGGTTTTGCCAGTGATGAGTTCTCCAGCAACCGAGGGGCTACAGACCGCTATTGGACCAACCCGCATCATATGATAAGGTATGGCCCGATGTTGCTATTCTGCTCTAATTCCTCTTTTTTAACTCATTAATAATCCTCTCTTAGCCCTTCCTATTCTATTTTCCCGATTTTAGGCCTTCCTAATCATTATGGCCTAGTGAGTTATGGGAGTTTGTAGCCCAACATATCAGTTAAATACTCTAGAATGTCGAATTGTAAAGACATAGGGCCATCCAGTTCCAACCCCCTGCCATGTCAGGAAAACACACAGGTATTCCCAACAGCCTCTGCTTAAAAAAAATCTTCCACTTTCCGAGGGTTGTTCCACTGTCAAAGCTCTTACTGTCAGGAAGTTCTTCCTAATATTGAGGTGGAATCTCTTTTCTCTTTGTATGAATCCATTGCTCAGAATTCTATTCTGTGGAGCACAAAAATAATTTTTTCTCTATCTTTCAGCATGACATCTTTCAAATATTTTAACAGGGCTATATATCACCTCTTAACCTTTCTTCTTCTAAGTCTAACATATCCAGCTCCCTAGTCCACATAGGAATGGTTTTCATGACTCTAGATTCTTAAAGACATTGAAGTTCATGCCTGTGGCGGTGTTGTTTTTGACGGTGATGGTGGCACTTCTTCTTCATGGCTTTCAGCATATTCTGAAGCCATTTGTATATCGTGTCTGTGTATGACGTGGGTGCCTGTAATAGAACACTACTTATTCTGATCTGCACTGTGCTGAGGGTGTTTACAGCAAAGTTTGGAAAATTATTTTTTGTTTGACATCCAAAAATGCTTGGGAGTTTCTGGGAGTTTGCGTCCAAAGAGTACATTTCTGATGCTTGTTTCATATGTTCATTTAGGGAGTGTGCTTATTCAAATGTACTGGATGCCTCTGGATATCATGTATAATTAATGCCATATGTATGTGAATATTCAAACAAAGACAGATGAGGAGATTAAGCCTCATTAAAGGTTATTATTTTAAAATTAGACAGCTTTATTTTTTTATATGCCCTTGATGCTGCTTTTCTCTCTTTCCTTTGCTCTGACACTTGTCTAATCTGATTGAGGATCTTATATCTCAGAGTGCCATGGGAGTTCCTGATCTGGATTCAATCCAGTTCCAATCAGGTAATAATTCCCAACTTTTTGCACAGACATGGAATGTATTCTTTCAGCCTATTTTATATTCCTTTTAATCCTAGGGTGCATGTAACTGTAGAAATACACAGTTTTGCACCATTTTACTTCCATGGATCCATCTGGGATTTGTTTATTGTGTGAGGCACACCATCATTGGAGAAGGCTAGGAACTTGTAAACTATAAATCCCAGGATTTACATAGAAACGCTATAGCATAAAAATGCATTATTTCTAAGTGCAGATTGCACCATAATTGCTTTGCTTGCCTTTCTTTTGCCTTGATTATTCCATCTGTGGTTCTGTGCTTTTGGAGGGGCAATCTGACACTGAGTGAATGATTATGCAGAAAGCACCTCTTTCCACCTTTATTTTAAAATACAAAATGACTGGAAGGTTC
>NC_056522.1:365300752-365305257 GCF_019175285.1 Sceloporus undulatus | reverse complement strand
CTGAAGATGCCAGCCACAGATGATGGTGAAACGTCAGGAAGAAACTCTTCTAGAACATGGTCACAGACCAAAAAACCCACAAAAAATATAAAAATTATTATTACAATCTATGTGCACATCATCCCTAGGAGGTAAACATTTTCAGGGTTCAATTGTAATAGATCAGGTGGGTATGCCCACCGGAAGAGATCCATCTTAAGTGCTTTCTTAAAGGCATCTAGAGTGTTAATAAGACGGATCTGTTCTGGTAGGCCATTCCAGAGTCTTGGGGCAGCAGCAGTAAATGCTTTGTCAAAAGTTGATCTATATAAATATACTTAAAAAAAAATAAAATATAAATATTAATGAATTGATTCATTTTTCAAGTATCAAGATAACATTTGGGATGTTCTTGAAGACCACAGTCTGTTGACTGCTCTGTTGAAAGTGAGTTCTACCACACTTGCGTGGGCTTATGTCTCAATAAACATATAGAGGATTTGGCTCTTCATTTTGAAAAGGGCAAGGCAAATTATTGGATACTGTGGAATGTTTTCTTTGGCAACCAAAGCTGGGGTGGAATAAATATCGAACTATTCCACTGATCTTATTAAACCTGATGCAGAGTTAGTTTGTTGTCAGTTTGTGTGGCCAAAATGTGTCCATGAGTGTCACTAATGACACTACCAAATATTTCCAGGGTGGATAGCTATAGTGGATATACTTCAATTTTATGAAGAAGATATATGCATGCTGAATGTTTGGGGGAGGACAGAAGTTCCCTTGTGGCTGTTTGGGAGAGAAATAGGCAAAAGCTCAAAGTTTAAATAACCCATAAAAATAAATTCATAAAGAAGCAATGCCAATTGCTGATGTCTGCACATATTTATCCAAGATCATGCAGTTCTTTGAGTCACTTGGACTTATTTGACTCCCTGTTGTATAGGCATCATCTTTCAATGGTCCCTTGTTGCCAGGGCAATTGTGACTTTGTTTGTGTATGTTCAATGTCTTTTGCTTTTCTGCACTGACTTTGCCAGCTCCCTCTTTGTAATGCCACAGAGCTCCATGGGGAACTCACAAATGTAGGTCCTAGGATGGCACACTGGTTTCAGGCATCCTTGCATTAGGCCTTCTTGGTCCTGCAATACTCAGTGAGATACTACAATGTATACCCTCCAACATCTGAACAAGTAACTTCAGAGTGTGTTCAAGATGGTAAAGATTATTAATAAGGAAGAAAACGGAAGCTAGGGGAGACTGCAGCAGTTTGCTTTCACCTGAACCAAGAAAGACAACATTCTGCCCCCCTTCTGTCCTCTCCTCCTTGTTGAGTGAATGGAGTGAAAATTACTTTTGCATTTTGAATTCAGTTTGCTGCAATTGAAGTCTTGTATACAGCCAACTATAAGTTGACATCATGTATAAGCTGAGGGCAGGTTCTTTTAGAGTAAGCTCTTTTAGAGTAAGCTTTCACCTTTCATCACCCTGCTCAGAAAAGAGAATGGATCCTTTGTTGTAAGAGTTAAAGTACAATACTTACATTGATCTGTGGATAAGTCATTCCAGGTTTTTTTGGTCAATTTTTGGACTAAAATTCCTAGACTTATAAATGAGCATATACAGTAAGTTGATGGCAAAGTGAGGGAGGTGGGAAGCTGACTGAACTAGTAATTTCATCTTATTTTCATTACTTCTGGTAGGATAGTGGTTGAATTGTATTTTGGGAGAAAGGTGAGATATAAGTGCAATAAATAAATAAATAAATAAATAAATAAAGTCCACCACACCTGAAGTTGCAGGCTAGTTTAATTCCAATTTCCAGTCTCAACTAGAATACACCCACTGTATAGGCCATGAAGCACACACAGCTCTCTCTTCCAATGGGAGGAAACAGCTGGGGAGTTCAGGAAAAAGAGCCAGCTTGCTGCCCCTAGTGTCTGTTACCTGTCTCATTCTGATTAGTGGTAGAGCAGCTCTTCATAGATACTACCATTCCCTTGTAAGGATATACAGGAGGCTGTGAGTGGCCAGGATGACCTCCCAAGGTTGCTGATTGGTTAATGCAATATTTAAAATTTTCCAAGTGGAAAACATGACTGGAATCCTGTTGCTGTCATACACCAAGGACCTTATCGCACTCACTTTCATCCCCGATCTGGGGATGGGCAGGGGACGCACACAGCTGAGGGAGAACGTGTTTTACCACATGCTGCACTGTCCTCAAGCTGGCCCTATGCCACTGCCCATCGCCAGGCCAATTCCATTGAGGGCTGAGCCATGTGATTTTGAAGCGTTCCATCAGATCAAAATCACGCAGCTGAGCCCTGTTTGGGGCTGGCCTGGCAACAGGCGATGGCATGGGGCCGGCTTGAGGACAGTGCGGCATGCAGTAAAATGTATCCTCCCTTGGCCGCATGTGTCCCCTGCCCATGCCCAGAATGGGGACAAAAATGAGTGCAATAGGGTCCCAAATATAACATTTTTGGATGCATTGAGTTAACAATTTGTAAGAAGAGTTCCTCAAGCAGAACTATTTCAATTGCACATTCTTAAATGGTACATAGTTAGTTGTCAGTGAATCAGAGGGTCCACTGCAGTTGGAACTAAGGAATTATACAGCCCTCTATATATTGGTGGACTGCCACACCTCACATTTGAGACTATTGGCTTTGCTGGATAGTGCAATTGGGTCTTGCAGTCCAACAACATTTGGCAAGCCGTATGATATCCACCTCTGATATAGGATGAAGTTTACAATTCTTCAGGTGATAATGCCACAAAATGTTACTTGGTAGGTCTAGTTCTGTGTGGATTCGAGAAAAAACATGACTCTGGGGAGCTCAAATATCCTAGATTAGGGTTAAAACCAGTCCACCTTGTTAAATGAAAAAATAGATTGCCAAAACTGCTCTTAAAGAACCTTTTCTTAAAGAAAATCTTTGAGACAGAAGCATAACCATTTGAAAATAAATGTTAGGCCAGTTCATATCATCATCTTCATGTGACTGCTTTAGAAAGAATAAATTTAGCAGCTATTAAGTGCAGTGCTTGGCTCATGGAAACTAACTGGCTTCTCAGCTTAAGGATGGGCTTGATTCCTTTATTAATGTTCCTTTTGCAATGAAACCGCAAAGAGAAACATTGTGAGTCAGCAAGCTCAGGCGGAATTCATTTTATGCTCTTGGCACATGCAAATCCAAAAGTCTTGGAAAGAATTTATCATTTATTTTATTATTATTCCCACCCCTTCTTACTTCTTTTTGCTGTGGGATCCTGCCAGAGGGAGGAAAATCATCTGGCTTTATAATTCTCAATCCCAGAGTCTTTACAGAACAACATCCCCAGGGCAGGAGATGTGGGTGATATACTTCTATAGAGATGTCTCCTGCAGTCTCTTTGCTCTTTACAAAAGACCACACTCTGTCTGCAAAGAAAATGAGCAGAAATTGCATGCATTAGCCTTTTCCGGCATGTTGAAGTTATATCCCGGAGATTCTGTCTGTCTTTTCATGAGCGCTGCTATAGCAGTTTCACCCACTTCATTTCTGCTGGAAACCATGACAGAGATCCTGCACTGGGAGATATAAAGTTCAACCCAAGTGGAACTGTGATATGTCTCCTCTCTTCCTTCCCTCAGACTCATCTTCCTCCTTTACAACCCCTTCCACATCCATTTAGCGGACTGTGGAATCCTTGTCTAACATTCAAACTATTACACCAAGATTGCTTTCCTAACTCATTTACCACTTACCCAATTCCTTACTTTGTCTGATGGTAGGGCCTAGGGTTCCCAGATCTCAGGACCTGGCTCTAATGCTTAAGGATCTAGAAGCTTTGCTCTGGTCACCAGGGAGAGGTAGAGGAACCTCAGGGCAAGAGTACCACCTTGAAAAGTGTGTGTGTGTAATAAATAGGGAATATAGAAAGCGATATATTATTGCTGTTGTAAATACGATCTTGATGGAGATTCGAAGAAGGATATAAATAGAAAACTCTAATATTATGACTTGAAACATTTGTAAACAAGATGTATTTTATAATTTAAAAGTTTAATAAAAATATAATAAAATATAAAAGAAAAGTGTGTGTGTGTAGATGTTCCTCATTTGTTAAATTGTTAGATGGTGTTTTTTTTAATTTGACTGGCATAGTCTGTTCAACGGTGACCGATGCTTAATGTAACTGATGCTTAATGACACCATCAGGGCTTGTCCACTATGACAGTGGTCCCCAACCTTTGGTCTTCCATTTGTTTTGGACTTCAGATACCAGTAGCCCTAGCCAACCTGATCAACAGTCAGGAATGATGTGAGATGAAGTCCAAAATATCTAGAATCATAAAATCGTAGAGCTGGAAGAGACCGCAAGGGCCATCCAGTCCAACCCCCTGCCATGCAGGAAATCCAGATCAAAGCATCCCCGACAGATGGCCATCCAGCTTCCATTTGAAGACCTCCAAGGAGGGAGACTTCACTACACTCCGAGGGAGTTTGTTCCACTGTCGAACAGCCCTTACTGTCAGG
>NC_056522.1:365292165-365300727 GCF_019175285.1 Sceloporus undulatus | reverse complement strand
ACTGGGAGTGTGGCTTTGGCTTGGCTTCCGGACTCTTAGGACGTATGCATCATTTAAACAGCAACCCCAAAGTGCCCGAAGCAGCTTTATTTTGACCTGTCTGTATGGGGCCATAGAATCCTAAAATAAAAGAGTTGGAAGAGACCGCAGGGCCATCCAGTCCAACCCCCTGCCATGGAGGAAATCCAAATCAAAGCATCCCTGACAGATGGCCCCAGCCTCTGTTTAAAGACCTCCAAGGAAGGAGATTCCACTACACTCCGAGGGAGTGTATTCCACTGTCGGACAGCCCTTACTAATGTTGAGGTGGAATCTCTTTGCTGTAGCTTGCATCCATTGTTCCGGGTCCACTCTCTGGAGCAGAAGAAAACAAGCTGCCCCTCCTCAATAGACATCCCTCAAATATTTAAACAGGGCTATCATATCACCTCTTAATCTTCTCTTCTCTCAGGATAAACCCCCCACTACCTAAGTCGTTCCTCATAGGACATGGCTTCCAGACCCTTCACCATTTTAGTCGCTCCCCTTTGGACATGCTCCAGTTTCTCCACATCCTTTTAAATTGGTGTGCCGAGAACTGGACACAATATTCCAGGGGGGGCCTGACAAGAGCAGACAATAGTGGCACTATTACTTCCCTTGATCTGGACACTATACTTCTATTGAGCAGCCTAAAATCGCATTGGCCTTTTAGCTGCCGCATCGCACGTTGACTCAATTCAACCTGTGGTCTACTGGACTCCCAGACCCTTTCACATGTAGTTTCATTCTGCCAGGTGCACCCATCTAATCGTGCATTTCATTTTTCGTCCTGCCCAAGTGCAGTACCTACATTTCCCATGTGTAATTAGCTTTGGCCAGCTTTCAGTCTATTCAGGTCATCTGAATTTGATCCTGTCCTCTGGGGTATTAGCTATTCCCCCATTTAGTGTCATCTGCAGATTTTCAGTGTTGTATTTGATGGTACTTGAAACTCAAAGTGGGTTTTACGGGGAGGGTTATCCATTTTAATTTCAATTTGTACATCTGAGCAAGGTGCACTTGATCTCTTTAAAGGCCATTTTAATTGCAGGTAACCTTAGGACTAGAGCGTGGATTTGCCGTGGCTTCCGGACTTTTGGTACGTATGCATCATTTAAACAGCATACCTCCAAAGTGACCCGAAGCAGCTTTATTTTGGCCTGTCTGTATGGGGCCTATGATTCTATGAAAAATGTCCTTTCCAAGGCAAAATACTTATTTATTCATTTTTATGTACTGTATATAGCACAGTTCAGAACTGGTATTCCAAAATATTTCCAAAGAAATTTAAAACATTAAAACAACAATGAAAGAGCACAACTGATGAAAACAGCAAAGACCAGAACTTCAATGAGCTGACCAGAAATTCAAAGAATCTGAGCTTAGGCCTCACATCCGAACAATGTAAGAGAGGGTACCAGGTAGTTCTCTAGGGAAATAATTTTGTAATAAGTAGGATGACTGAGAAAGTCCCTTCCTTGGTCACCACCTGGAAGAGAATCCTCAATGCTTCCTGAAACTACAGACCTCAAAATTCCACAGGGTACAGCCATGGCAGTTAAAGTGGTATCAAACTATTACAATTACACAGCATAGATATACTGTGATTTCTAAGTAGAAGACCCAACACAAGTAGTTCTACATGTGCATGTAAAGGTAATAACTATTTTAAGGAGGACTGCAGAAAGTAGCATTCAGGACTTCTTTAAAATGCTTAATTAGATTAGATGCCACAACACATATTTGTCACTAGGGTTAATGGCTGAATGAGTGATAATGTATGATGTTTCTGTCATCTGAAATACAACTCTGACATTTCAAACTAATTAGTTAGAATAAATTTAGCCAAAAAGAGGCAGTGTTGTAATGAAACACAAATGCAATTAAATACTCCCCAGGATGCTACCAAATTTTAAATTCCATGCCGCCATAGATCTTGTTTTATAACCAACTCCTATGGTGACACGCTAGAGCTTTTCCATAGCTAGTTACATACAATCGTCTGCAGTTATTACCCAGAGATGTTGGCCTCATTGTGTGTTACTCATACAAGGGAGTCCTCTTAAAATTACAGGAGGGGGGAAATCACAACTGTGCTCCTTGACCATACCAGTGGTCTTCTCTCAAGATATTCATATGTCAGCACAGTCATCTGCAGTGAAGAACCCTTTGGTGAGACCAGCTACTTCCATGTAAACCTCCACACGACTGGTACACAAGGGTTCTCACTTATAGATTAATAAATCTTTCCTTTTCATTAATTTTTTTCAGATCTTTCTGTAAAACATTTGAAATAATTGCCAAATTTGGGGAAAACTAGTTAAACACAATTCTCCTCCCTCTGCACTGGCCTCGTTCAATAGGTGCAGCTATTCCTGCTATGAAGAGGTGTGTGGTGCTTTCACAATTTACCTGTCGACTTATGGCAAGCCCATATATTTCATAGGTTTTTTTTAAGACAAGAAATATTCAGCTGGTTTTGCCAGTTCCTTCCTCTGAAGGATTGTCTACATGACTGCCCTATCACCATTTTCAAAGATGGAGACCTGTTGTTGTTGTTGTTTTAAATAAGTGCTGACCTGAATTCAACACTGCAAAATATGATTGAACACACAGAAATTAAAAGTAGACCCTTGAAAGAGAGCTTGACAAAGCCATCAGGTCCAACGTCAAAACCACTACACCGTGCTGACTCCTTTTTTTACTTTAGATACTTGGAATTCATGAATTTAACTGTGTTAAATTAGTACGAGACTAAAAAAACAACTTTTGTAGAATGAAAAATGAAAGTTCTGCAATGCCCTAGTAATCATTAAAAACAAAACACTGTGCTACAAATGTGTTTCATACCAAGAGGAAAATTTTGCAAGAGCATGCATTGATGGGGGGGGGGGGGGAGGTCTGAATGGAATCAGCCTTGCCAAGATAAATTAATTAACAAAATCACACATCTACAGATGATCCATATGACTCCACTAAATCTTTAATTACTCAATTAACATCCTTAAAGTCAGAGGTTAAACAAGTTTTGCCATAAAATGAAAAAGTATGAGGGAAATTAAATACTTTTTCCAGCCCTGAAGTTGAAATATCTTTTCTAACAGATTTGCAAAGGTGTGATGAGGCAGTGGATTTCTAACCAGAAAAAAAAAGAGAATCTGTCAATGTGTCCAAGGATGTGAACACAAAGCAACCTGGCAGTAGAGGGATGACAAACACAGACACATGGAATCTCACTACAATCATACAAAGCTGTAAAGACCCAGAAAAAAAAACAACTGGTGGAAGGGAGAATCAGCTGAACAAAGTAGCGGAAAAAAATACTATTTTCTTTTCCTCTCCATGCCTCTTGGGGTGCAATTTTGCCCCTAAATGCTGCTTTGCAGGGACCCATCCTATGACAGCCAAACACTATCATCAGAATTAAGTATCACTTCTGGTTCTCTAATAGTGACAGTGTGGCCCACACATAGCGAAGATGCACCAAAAATGTCCCTCCAACTCTCTGCCATGTTGCACGTACACCCTACCCTGGGCTGATTCTAAGGGTGTTATCACACTACACAATTATTGGGCTACAATTCGACTTTAACTGCCATGGTTCCTTCCCATGAACTCCTGGGATCTGCAGTCTAAAGAGGTGCATTGAGAACATTCAGCCACACAGCTCTAGTACCTCAGCAAACTACAAGCCCCATGATTCCATAGGAGACACCTGAGTAATTTTAAAGTGGAATCTTAGTGCTGTAATTGTACATTGTGAAAGAGTCCTAAGGATAATGTTGTGGTTTCATGGGCAGGATTCCCACTACCATCATCATCACCACTACCACTACCACCACCACCACTCCCATTGTCTTTCCAAGTTTCACTTCTAATTGTTGGTGTCATCTGACCCTTCTTCCTCCAACTCCCATTGGCATTTTCCCTGTGCAAGCAGAAGCACAAGATAATTCCAAATGGGAGATAAGGGCTGTGCAAGGGGCTAACAAAGTGTTTTCCACCACTAACATCACTCTGCTTCCCTATTAGTAAGACATGGGATGGAATCCATACAAAGGATGGAAGAATCTCCTCCAGACCTCCCCTGGGCCATGAGAAGTTCCCATCTTCCATTCTAAGGGTTGCTGAGATAACGTATGGATAAACCCATGGATAAACTGTGTGCTCTTCAAGGTATTTTAAGTTTTAAGTTACAGAAGGGTAGATTACAATTGAAAATTGAAAGGAACCTCTTGTAAGTGTGGTTCGACCATGGAACCAACTGCCTAGAGAGCTGGTAGACATCTTCCAAAAAAAAAAAAAAGACCGCTACCTGCTGAGGATGCTTTAGCTGAAGTTGCTGTATTGAGTGGAGGGTTGCACTCAATCGCCCATGAGACCTCTTCCCAGAGATGGTGATAGTTGGTCAGGCAGAGGAAGGAACTGGCAAAACCAACTTTATATTTCTTGTCTTAAAAAAAAAACCTATGAAATACATGGGGTTGCCATAAATTGACAGGTAAATTGATTCAATTATGCTCTGATTCTGTATTGTTCAACAGGTGTTTTTAGCAGCCCTAGCCAGCATAGCCAAGGTTGAAGAATGTTGGGACTTGTACTCCAACAGCCTGTAAAGCACCATAAAAATGCCACCCAGGTATAAACCTGTAGCTATAAAATACCTTTGTACTACACTACAGATTACAATAAATGTGTGATCTCCTTTCACATGTCTAGGGGGTGTTGTGGAGATGGGTGTTATTGTTATTAAACAGCAGCTATGAAGTGATTAGGGACAAGACTGCAATGTGCAGGGAGGAAGGTTAATTCTTCTTACACACAGCCACATCCTGATGAAATCCTGTATCCTGTTACTGGCTGGAGAAAATGAAACGGAGAAACCTAGCTAGAATTAACCAGTACTGAACATCTCCCACATCACACATAAGTGAAAGCCAACAATCAGCATAAGTAGCATGGGGGTGGAGGGAAGGAAAGGGAGAGGGAGGGTGAAAGAGAGAGAAGCCACTGCTTGTCAATCATTGTAATATTCAAACATCATTCATGGTAATAAGGCTTAAAGCAATATGCGCTGATGGGCTCAAGCTTTAGTTGTTCAGAAACTGATGACAGATGCCTGCATGATTGGCAGGAATGAATCTAGTAAGACTTCCATGTCCCTCCCCCATCTCATTTTGACAAGTGTGTCTAGTACTTTTGGCTAAGTTGTGGTTCCACTTTTTCAAAGGGAAAGCCCAGCAATGAATCACAGGGTAGGCAATCTGGCTCACTCCAGATGGTTTGAACTATGACTCCCATGAGTCCAAAGCAGCATGACCACTGTGGGAACTATAGTCTAAAATGCCTGGAGGGCTTTCATTTGCCTATTCCCCAAAGCCAAGTCCACAGCTTCCAGGATTTCTAACCAAGTACAAAAACATAGAAATGTTATTCTTTCTGATACTAGAATCTTATTCTCCACCAGATCCTTGATGAAGCCAGGTGAACCAGTAGCAGATCTCCAGTCTCAAGCAGAGATCTTACTCAGAACTGCTACTTGAAATGCATTTAAACTGAAGACTCAAACTGAATCTGTCTGCATACTATTCATGCATTTCACCAATTCAAACTATGGCCCATCGTTAAAAGTACTATCCTCTTTTTCCTAGGTCTAGGATCTTGGCTGAAATATGGACTCAGAGCCTCTGATAAATAAAGCAAATATATCACAGGTGGACAGATGTCAGGTTTGTAGGATCTAATTTGGATCTGCTTTGTTTCAACAAGAAACCTAAAAAGACCACTAACAAGAAACAGATGTAAAAGAAAGAATACTTCTAAATTCCTCTTTCCACACGACCACAGATTTTGATATCCACCAGGAGGTGGATGTCCTGGAACCAAACCTCAGCAGATACCAAGGGCCCACTATATGTTGAACCAACCTGACACCTCCATATGTTTGAAAAACATGTTCTAAGGCAACCTTTCCCAGGATACTAGTGTTAAGCCAAGATGTTATTGTCACCAGCCACCGCCTGGATTCCCAGTGATTGGGCAGCATATAAATAAATCCTATTATTATTATTATTATTATTATTATTATTATTATTATTATTAGATTCAATATTTCTGGAAAACACCAAGGTGGGAAGGCTATTTACAGTCTTTGTTGTTTGCCCACTTGATTCTGCAAGTCAAAAGGAAGCTGTGTGAAAAATAACATGACAAATGATTTACTTTTTTCACAGATCTCAATTCAATTTTGACCAGCATGCCAATATGTAAACAATGGCTTTTGCCTGCTGATCTGATACATTCTGCTGCAGCCACATTAAACTGAAGGGAAATGTAAAGAGTATGTGTCCTCAAAAAAGGAACTGCTTGCACATGGAAAAATAACAATAAAATAGCCTCACCTCAAAAATGTTTTCACCTTAAAATTCTTATGAACTATTACCATCAAATGGAACAAATGTGACGCAAATCCACCTCTCCATGGCTAATTTCAAAGGCCATAAAACCTCTTTCTCTGTAAGTACAGATGAGGCACACACACACTTGGCATCGTCTCCTCTGGCAAACCGAGTGGATCATCACAAAAACGATGGGAAATGCACAGTCAATGCCGTTTTGTGGTGAAACATTTCGCAGCATTAACTTTTTACTGCTCCGAGCCAACGTTTCCATCGGGGCTCATTATAAAATAGCGTAAGAGGCACTTTATGACTAAAACTCACTTCTATAGTGGTTTTAGTACCTGCAGCTGTGGCCCAGTAACAAGAACACTGTCTTTGCTGGCTGTGTCTAAACATGCACCTCTCAGGCTTTTATGTATACAATTCACCTCAGGGGAATCTATCCCACAGAAGTCATCCTTCCAATCTCAAAGTGGAGTGCTCTAGTTTTCTTTTACTTCTCCCCAACACATTGCTGTTCTTGATCTTGTCAATTTCGTCATCGTCATCATCCTCATCGTGTTCTCCCAAGATTAGTAAAATAAAATCTCCAGTTTGATGCCCAGGAGATTTTCTTTATACAACTCCCATCATCCATGTCTACTTGCAAAGTTAGCTAGGGCCAATGGCTGTTGACGGTTTCCAAGTCTGTATGGTGGCAAATCCACCCTAGGTTTAGACTAAATCTTGAAGGAATTACTGAAGGTAATAAACCTATTTGGGCGAAATTTTCAAAAATCTGGACTAAGATCTGGAAGAAATTCAAGCCCCCACTGGCTTGAGTTGATGAGAGATATGAAGATTCTGGAGAGAACTGGGTTGGGGAAGACTGAACTAACATATGGAGAGAGTATTCTGCATCCATGGGATTCAACCATCCACAGTTTGAATTTTTTTTTAATCCAAAAAGCAAAATTTTATTTTGCCATTTTATATAAGGGACATCATTTTACTACACTACTGTATATAATGAGACACGAGCACCCTCAGACTGTGGTATCCACAGGGGGGTTCTGGAACAAACCCACAGCAGATAACAAGGGCCCACTGTACTATCTCTTGTACTCTTAATGCAAGTCTGCCTAAATAGCCTAACCTAAAGGCACTATATCCTGTATGATCTTGGAAGCTAATCAGGATCAGACCCAGTTAAGACTTGGATGGGAAACTTTAAATGAATAACACGAGCTGTAGGCTATATTTCAGCTAGAAAGAACTGACAAAACAACATCTGAGTATGTCTTCATCAGAATATTCATGGGGTCACCATAAGCCAACATGTGACTTGAAGGCCATGTTATTGTATTTTTGACACATTGGATTTTTGACACATTTGTATTTTTGACACAACTCATTGGAAAAGGTAATGCTGAGTAAATTGGAAGTCAATAGGAAAAGAGGAATACCACATTACAAATAAATTGGCTCAATAAAGCCTTGCGTTTGTGTGACCTGAGCAAGGATGTTGACAATAAGGTTGCCATAAGTCACCATATCTCTCATGCATAGGGTCACCATCAGTGAAAGCCAACATTATGGCAAATAACAGCAAAGCAGAGGCAATATGCCTCTCAACATAAGTTGCTGAGGAGAAAGTGTGGAAAGATGGGGTTCCCTTGAGTGTCGTGTTGCCATCGCACAAACATGTTAGACCAGATCGGCATTCAACCTGATCCAATTTGTATAATTCTGTTATGTTCTTATATCCCACTTGATTTCTGCCCCTGTTTAGCCACATCACCAATTTGATAGGAACTACCTCAGGCAACTAGCAGCCCAATACACCACACTGGTTTTGTTCCAAATATCCCTTCCTTAGCAGTAGTAGTTGATGGCTGGTGTAAATTTATCTAAGTTTGGGTTACAACTTTAAATAAGCTATTTGGGGTGATGAACTCTATCCTTAAAATAAGTTTGAAACACTTTACAGGTCCTTTTAATGTCAGACTAAAGTCCAGAACAGACTCACCACCCCATTGATTTGAAAGCCACTAACCACCACTGCATTTTAGAATCCTTACTTGGCACAGGCTATGGGAAAATCCAGAGGAGTTCTGCTAGAGAGCAAGTTGTCTGTTCTAATCTCTTGGATTCATCAATG